>NC_045605.1:77641720-77941871 GCF_009762305.2 Zalophus californianus
GTTGACTGGAACTTCAGCTGAGGCTGTAAACAAGACATCTAAAAGTGTCTTTCTGATGTGCCTAGTTGGCTTCATAATGGCTTGGTAGCTGGATTCTTCCTGAGACATCTCAAGAGGACCGGGCATAAGTTTTATTACCTTTTTTTGGACTTAACCTTAGCAGTTATACAGTGTTAATTTTACTGTAGTCAAGGCCTACCCATATTGAAAGGCAAAAAACAAAGATCTCATCAATCAGTGGAAGAATATCAATATCACCTTTTAAGAAGCATATGTAGGATAAAATATATTTTCAAGGACTTTAGTGGGAAGTAAGATTTGCTACAGTCTGCCCTCTAGCCACAGCAGTTTATCATCTTTACACGTGCAAAATTCCCTCAAGATATCTCACAAAGTCTCATTTATGATGGTATTAGGCTTAGGTTGAAGGTCCAAAATCTCATCATCAAAATCTGTTCAAGTGCAGCTGAGGATCTTTGGTTCTTATTCCTTGATTACAGCTCTTCAAGTTCAATTTCCTTTATTAGAGTTGGACCCTCATTTTGATGTTTAGAAAGGAGGTAGTATCTATTGAGTTTACTTCAAAATAAAATATATTCTAGTATCTGAGTCACATTTATGTAAATCTCATACTTTCCTCAGAAACACCCATTAATTTCAAGGTATTACTACAGAAATGATTCATAGTCTGAAAAACTAAACGTTTATAGTCACAAAATAAATTTGCACAGAACGATCTTCTTGAAATTTTTATGGGGTTGATTGTGCTTATATACTGAGGGATATTCCACTTTGCATTCAATATTCTCTGTATTTCCTGCTACTGTCTGAGCTCACCCTGTGGGGACCCTTACCTAATCCAGTGATGGAGAAAACAGAAGCTTAAATAATTTAACACTGTGAAATACAGTAGTGTGCCTTCCAAAACATAAAATACCACAATTTTTGGCCTTTCAGATATTGATTGTCACTAAATATTAACACAAGTAAATTTTTTCTAACTGCAGTGTAGTTTTGTAAAGCGATCTTTTACAAAACAGTCTGCAACACAGACTAATAAAGAGTTAGGAAGGTCTATTGGGCATGCTGTTTCTTTTTCACATTGATCATTTCAAAATATCTTCACACACATAGGCACTGTTCCTCCCTACACTCTGACCAAAGATCATGAGTCACAATGTATCGATATTACGGTGACAGTATCAGTTATCTTCAGAAATCAGAACACATTTGAGAGGAATAGGGCATGATTAGTAATTATATTAGGACAAAAGGTGTAAACCAGAATAATCCTGAGTGGACCAGGATATGTGCATAAGCAAACTAGTGAGTGTACTTTGTATTTGAACAAAAGTTGGAATCCCAATTCTGCCTCTTACAAGTAACCTCATCCAATTCATTTAAACTCTTAGGCCCTCAGTTTTCTTACATAAAAAAAAATTAGAAATAATCAGACATCTCACTACTTATATTAAATTATTTAAATAAAATACTCTAAGTACTATCTGGCACAACTAAGGTCCTCAACAAATGGCAATTAGCTTTGTTATTATTGTATCCTGATTGCCTAGAATAGTATCTGGCATGTGACAGATATGCAATAAATATTTGTTTGGTGAATAAATTAATAAAAGAAATAATAAATCAATGACATGCAGAAGTACTGCTAGTATTAAATGAAGTCATATAATACTCATGGTGATTCTACTACATGTCATAGTAGAACAAATAGACAAATGCACATCCTTGGACAGAATCAACCTGAATTCAGAGAAACTACAAAATATGAAGAAAAAAAAATAGACTCTTAATCCTTTATCAGAAAATCTGTATACATTTCAAACCTCAGAACATTTGTGATTATGGTTTCTCTCCATTTAATCTAATCATGTAAAATAGTTTTCTTTTTTTCAGTTATAATCAGTTATAAAATACTTTTCTCAGTTTCCCTGTTGTGTTATTGGAGGTTTTACTGGTGAGGGTAGGATAGATTATGTTGCATTATAAATGACAAGCTATAAACACAGGTTTTTCTTAATGCATTCACAGACATGGTCATGGTTATATATTATGTAACAATCCATTTGTATCCCTTGGCAGATTTTACAACAGAAACTTTTCAGGCCAGAGAGTGAATGGGATGACATGTTTAAAATATTGAAAGTAAGTGATTGTTAACCACAGATTCTGTAACCAGCAAAACTGTCCTTCAGAAACAAATGAGGGATAAAGACTTTTTCAAACAAAACTGAGGAAATTCATTACCACCAGACCTGCCTTACAAGAAATGCTAAAGGAAGTTCTTTAAGTGGAAGTAACATATCCATACCCCAAGTTCCCTGGCTCAACAGGGCCACAGGCTTTTGCTCTGCAAACCTTCTCTCTGCTAGAGCACCCCTGTGCTGCACAACTTTCAAGTGTTTTCACCAGCCTTTCTGGTCAAATGGAGCCAGAATACACTCTCCACCACGGTAAGGTAATGATACAGACCCCCTGCTTGAGTGGAAAGAGGAGGGAACACTCCAGGGTATTTTTATTCCCAAACCCGCCCCCCACCACCCCCAGCAGTCTCTCTATTTGGGAGGGGCTGGGAGTTACTCTCAGCCTTGGCTATGAATTAGTCCTCCTGCATGCATGTAGTACAGGAAGCTTCTATGTCTAGTACTGGCTTTGTTCTGGGGGTGATCAGCTCTGCCTACCCAGCTTGAGCACTGCTAGACTGTACAGCTTCCAGGACTGGTCTGGAGCTCTCTGATCAGGTGGGGCTGGAAGACATTCTTCACAGAGGGTGGGGCTATGACTCAGCACCTTGCCTAAGCTTGGGCAAACAGGGCTTTAGGGTCAGCAACACTCCTTGTTTCAGGATCTTAATCAGGCCAGTCAGTACCTTGCTGAGTTCCCTGATCAGTCTGTCCCTGATTTAATTTTGTAGATGAGCAAAGCCGCTGTTTGGGATTACTACTTGGGCACTGGAGGTATCAACCAGGTCTGCAGGGATCTGTGTGCTGGTTGTTACAAGCCCCTCCCCACTTTCTCTGTCATAGTCAGATTGCCCGTGGAATCTGCCCCACAAATTCTCCTACAATTCCCATGGTGAAAGATCAGGGTAAGGTCTCGCACAAAGTGACCCACAATGCTAAAAGTGGGGAGCTGGATGTGTCCCCTGAGTTCTATTTTCCCACTGAAGGAACTAGAGGTTCAGAGACCTCTCCACATGGTGCTGCACTGGCCTGGGGAAGGGGTAATGGGGTCAATGTGTAGCTGCTTTTCTTACCATTCTCATGTGATCTGTCTTTGTCTCTGAGGTGCAAGAGGGTGCTTCGGCATTGCCTCTAGGATTCTCTTAGGGGTGCCTCGTTCTTGAATAGATGTTTATTGTTCTCGTGAGGAAGGCCAAAGTCAGGAACAACCTATGTCCCCATTTTAGTAATGATATTCAGCCTCCTTATTCTTTAATATTACCCTATAATATTTTTTTATGTTCTTTAGAATAGTATGTTTAAGAATTGTGTAATATTCTGCTAAATTACCTAAATTAGTTTCCTGGGGCTGCCCTAACAAATTACCACTAAGTTGGTGGTTCCAGACAACAGAAATTTATTCTCTCACAGTTCTGGAAGCTAGAAGCCTGAAATCAAACTTTCAGGAAACTTAGAGGGAAGTGGAATCCTTTGCCACTCAACTACAAGCTTTGAAAATTTAGGTCATGGAGTTTCTGGATCCATTCTTTAGCATATTTCTACCCATCAGGTTCCTCAGAAGCTGGCCACAGTGTGAGGACTTGAATGCAAGCAATTTATTGAGTGCTCTCATAAGAAACTTAAAAGAGTGAGGGAAGCAGGAGAGAGGAGAGGAATCTAAGTAAAGGTATAATTTCAAGCAAAATCTTAGCCTCAGCTTCATCATGCTTGGGATTTCTAGGGGTAAATTCTGCCTTAGGTGTGGTCCCAATTGGGGACATGTGAACTAAGTTTAATTACTTCTGCACTAGCACCTCTCCAGATTAGTGCAAACTTGGGCACTTCTAGATCCTTGTATGTATAGAGAAATGTAGCTGGAGTAGCTGAAGAGCGGTCCTCTGAGGACAGCCGCACTTGCTATGGTCCACCTTTTGCATCTCTCTGATGCACTTCCATCCTACATTAACTACACCGTGTCCTGCCAGGGCTTCTTCAAGATGATGTTCCCTCACAATTTCTGGGGCAAAATTTACAATAGGGAATATAGAAAGATGAGTGATCCCTGACTACTGCTGTTTATCCTGAAATTACAACTGACACTGATTTTATGCTCCTACCAACTGTTCTTGATTCCACTCACCCTACTCTGGCACCTCTGCTGTCAAAGAAGTTTTCCTGGTGAGAAGCATTTCGACTCCCGAGTGTATTCCCAAATTAAAGTTCTAAAGAGGAGATGTACTTAAGAATGTTCATAGTAGCACTACTTAATGGGCGGGGGGGGGGGGGGGGGGGGGGGGAGGGGGGGAGAAGTAAGAACAGATTAAAAAATAAGAGAAAAGGAGAAAAGTTAACAAAAAGACTGAAAATGCCCATAGATGAAAAAATAATACAGTAGATTGATTGTGATATATTTATGCAATGAGATACTTTATGCCAGTGAAAATGAATTTTTGCATGCAATAACATGTAAATACATTTTAGTGATCTAATGATGAGTAAGGAAAATATACAACTGCCTTTTTATAAAGTTCAAAAGCACATAAAACAATGCATTATTTAGGCATACAATATACATCTGCAAAAAATACACAGTCAGAATAGTGGTTTCATCTGTAGAGGAGAAGGGGACTTAGAGGATAGGAAAGGCCTATATACACATATAGCAGTAGGTAAAACATTGAATGGTAAGTTTAGTAATACTCATTATATTAGCAAAGTAAACACATAAGTGTAGGCCAAAGATAACCATGTATCTACTGCCAAGGATTATCACTAATCTCTCTGCACACTTGAGTCCCAGTTAAAAATGAAGTTTCCAGATTGACTGGTTTGCATGTACAGCTAAGATTGAGAGCCACTATACTAGATGATCTGCAGTGCTACTCTAAGTTTCCTTTTTTAATAAGCTGAGGCAAAAAATACAGGAGAGATATTTCATTTGTGCAAATACTGGTATGTGATATTTGAGGGGATGAGTTTTTTTAATAATCAAAGATTTTAAATATTTTATTTTGATATATAATAAAAGCATGAAACAAAACATACCAAATTTAAATTTGATCTCATGATATTTATTCAAATACTAAATAAATAAACGTCAATAGGAGAGAAATAATATCTATCAGTAGAATGATTTTAACAGTCCTGAAATGAAGAAACGGCTCCGCGGAGTCATATAACCTAAGTAACTCAATTACATACCTCATTGGAAAGTATGTAGAAAATACTTTTAAGTTTCACTTAAAAGAGTGAAAAATCAAGGGATTTCTTAACAAACTCTAACCCCCATTTAATCCCCTTATTTCAACAACGCCAGAACCTGTTTGTTGATTCACACCGACACTTTGACCACTTTAACACAAAGAAGAGTCACAGTGTAATAATGAACCTGACATGAAGATAAATGACTCCAATTAGCTTCCTCATTAGTTTTAACTAAGATTACTTCTTTAGTCATGACTGATTTATCTCCATTTCACTTCTCTAGAGCCTCAGGAAGTTGTCTGCCAGATTAAAGCCAGGTAAAGAGAGTTAATTTAAAATCTAGACAGTTGTCTGCCGTTTTCCCTTGGATCAATCCGTGACTGGCACTCAAGACTGGATTCACATACATGTGCTTTCGCCATTATCCCTATAGAACAAGGATCAGCAATATTGAAAGCCAACATTCACAAAGTATAGCAATAAGTGTGTAATGTTATGTCTATGTTTCATATGATGAAGAAAAATCTACACATTTTCAACAAGTACCTAGAGAATTCTTGAAAAATCCTAGTGCAAGTTTTAGATGGTCTCACTCTCAGTTTCACTTTGTAATTACACCACAGAGGGTGGGGATTGAGAATGGGGAAAGGCACATTGATGGAATAAACTAAAAGCATTCATCACAAGCTTAGGATTCCTCCTAGGTGCCTGGTCTTGCCAAGCTGGGAACAGATATGAAACTGTGTTCTTCATGTTTACAAAGAGACAGACCAACCACGGAGATATTTGTTTTTCCTTAGGTCTCAGGTGAAGATGAACATTTTGTGCTTTCTTGATGGAGACTCAGTCTACAAAAGCCTCTAAGTACCTTGTGAGAAACTCTGTGTGTGCCCGGGCCCAGAGTTTACTCCAGGGAGAAATGGCCCAATTCCCCTGCCTCATATCTCCCCTAGGGTCTATGTGGTGTGGGATCCTTGGGATGAAGTATTTTCAAACACTGATACTGGAAAAGACAGATGCTTTCATCAGGAAACCTGAGATCCTGGAAGCTAAGTGGAGGAAAAATGGTTTGCTCTTCTGATTATTAACTGATTATTCATTCAACAGCCAAAAGAGCAGAAACTTCTGCATCATGTACCACCTGATTTTTTTTTTTTTTTTTTTTTGTCAGAACTCAAGATACTTTTGCACCTGACTCAGTTCTGGAGTTAAAGAAACACTAAAACAGAGCAGGCAAACCTTTAAAAACAAAACAAAACAAAAACAAAAAAAACCAGTGACAACAAAAAATCCACTGAGACTTAGAGCCTCACAATGTAAAACCAAGGTAAACGTTGATACAAGGAGGTCGCCTTTGCAATAGAACTGAGGGAAAAGTCACCTCTAAAATCAGACATTTCTCTAAGGAATTCTGGTTTCTTTTAGTGGAAGGGATTAGGGAAGACAACTATGAGGTTAGAGACACTCATTTCTACTGGAACAATATTGTGTCCAGGCCATCTCAGTGAAAAGCGTTTGAAGAAATAAATGTTTTAAAATGTTGCGTCTAAATAAAAATAAAAAATTAAATGTGTCTAAAGTAATATTTCCAATTTAATTTGGATACTGTAGCTTTTACCTTAGTTCTTTGATTATAATTATATCCTCTTTAGATATGGAAATTATTGATTCTGAAGACCATAACATAATTTCTTATTTTACTTTATTCTACTACAAAATGTCATTTCAAAATAACAATGCTTATGAGAATATTAAGCACTTCATATAAGTGTATGTTATTATGTTTATCTGTACCATGCATAATGGTAAATTTAGTAGAGAATAAAATCTATCAAGTTCTCTTAGCTATAATTATTAATAAGAAAAGGAAGAAATGAAGGAGGAACAGAAAGTAGAAAGGGAAGAAGGCGGCCATAATCCTGCCTTGAAGTAACATACTTCCTAATGAGAAAGACAGCTTTATGCACAACTAAGTATTGTACAAAGCATAATGTAGTAAGAGGATGGCAGAAATGTACACATAACCTAAGGAAATACTAAAGAAAAAACAGATGATTGACTTGGGAGTTGAGGAAAGTTTTCATAGCATAGGGGCTTAGCACTAGGCAATCAGAAATATTTCGAAGGGCAAAAATAACGAAGAAGTCATTCTAGACTAAAAAGATTCATTTTACCATCAACCTAAGCCAAGTTAAATAATTAAAAAACTAAATATTATGGGAAAATATATCACTTTTATCTTGATGTTAAGCATGAATTATAGTTAGATTATGCTAGCGCCACCTTCACTTAATTGGGTATCCAGATGATGATTGTACTTAATTTCCAATATCTGGGATGAGAGAATACATTTTGCACATAGAATTCTTGGAAATAATTTGATATTAGTTTTTATTTTTTGTGTCTGTCACTTTCTTGCTACCTCTAAAATTGTTACTTTTAAATTCTCTCTACTAAAAAAGTATTATTCAAGATTGCAAAACTTAACATTTATTTCCTAGAACCCAAATTTCATGAGATAAATGATGTCATACTTTGAAGTATAAAGTTGTAGATGAGATGCTGGGAAGGGTATAAAAGTGACTTCAGAAGTTGCCCAAAAGTGTATGGCTAAGATTTACATATTATGTAAAGTATTATGAAAAAAATTGAGTTTGGATTTTTAAGGCACAGATATTTATGATTCACAATGACCTTCACAACTTACAGGACTCAATAATATGCAGAAAACAAAGGTGTGCTAGGTATATAACTTCTTCTTCCAAGGAACATAAGACCTATATATGAAAGTGGCTCAACAAAAAATGACAAATTCGAGACCATTTCATTATCTCCAAAGTATAAGGTAGGGTTTTTAAATCATTTAATCTTTAACAAATATACATCGAGTACAAAAGGTATAAAACTTGATGTATAACAACAGTATTCCAATTTACTTCTCTAAGATTAAAGCTAAAGCAACAGACATCTTTTTTTTTTTTCTAAATTACCCATGAATAGGATATTTATATCTACTCTGGTATGGAGTATAGAATGATGATAGACATCTATTCCTTATTCTTTATTTCACATATCTGTGAATGGTACACCCATTTCTCTGGATGCTTGTCTGAAATGATTTTGGCTGTATGTAACAGAAAATCTGCCCACAGAGTCTTAAACAAACGGAGGTTTAGGTGGCTTCATATAACAAAAATTAACAATGAGGCAGTTAACTTTCAACGATTCTATCCTGTTCTTTCTCCTCTTTTTCCTCTCCCCCTCCTCCCCCACTCTGCTTTCCCCCTCTACCTTCTTCTTCTAAGCAGTAAAGCTAGAGCTTTTCCAGAAGCCATACCTAGACACTTAATATAGCTCTTTAACAAAAATTCTGCCAATTGGTTATAGCTACCTATAGGAAATAGGTAATCAAGTCTTTAGTTGGGCACGTTATTAACTGAAACAAAATCCAGGTCATGTAAGCAACAAAGGAAAACAGGGATACTTGGTAGGCTTAAAACACAGTACCCAAGCCAATAAGCTGAGTATTACCATTGACTCCATCATGCTTTCATAATTGGGGAAATATGCCATATTTATGGCTCAAAATAGTTCATGGCATTAATATGTGAGTTCTGCTCAAGTTGACCTATAAATATGACCCAAACCTAATTGAAATTCCAGAGGTTTTTATAGAAATTATCAATCTAATTCTGAAATTTATATAGAAACTAAGGAATTCCAATTTCCCAAAATGAAAACAAAACAAACAAATAAGGTCAATGACTCCCTCTACCTCATTTTAAGAGCAATCAAGTGAGTGTGACAGTGAAAAATATGGTCATAAATTAATGAAAAAATAAAGTTCAGTAATTGAACCTCAACATATAAGGAACTGATTTTCGACAAGGATGCCAAGGTTGACAAGAAAGAGGAATGTTTTAAATAAATGATGCTTGGATAATTGGACATGAATTGAGAAAAAAGGACAATCTATTTTGTATGAAATTTAAAAAAAACTTAAAATGGATGATAAATCTACATACAGGAGCTAAAACTGTGAAACTTCTAGAAGTAAGCATAGAAAAATATTCAAGATCTTGTTAGGCAAAGATTTCTTAGATATGACACAAAAAGACAATCTAAAGAGGGAAAAATGATAAACTAAGCCTCACCAAAATGTATAAACTCTGCCTTTTTGAAAGTCACTGTTAGGAAAATGAGAAGACAAGGCACAGACTGGGAGAAAATGTTTCTAAATCATGTATCTAATAAAGGGTTTCTTATTTCCAGAACGTAAAGCAAACTTCCACTTCCCTTCTCCAGCTTCTATCCTCCCTGCAGGAGGTCTTTTGTATTAGTCCCTGGAAGAGACAGATACAATGGGGTCAAAATTTCATTCAGAGAACTTGGACAATTGAGAAAAGCAGAATTAATTTAACCATTAGTTTAATAAACTTCCTTAAGATGTAACTTAGAAGATCTTTCAAGTTGACTCCTACTCACTTCTCCAGCTTTATTTCTCACTATCCCTCCATCAGACTACATGTGAGGAATTGCCATTACTAAAATGATTTCAACAGCAATTTTAGTTCCGAATGCAGAATTCACCCATAAGACAGGCTTTTCAGTATTTAAATCTTCAGCAGAGCTAGGTACCAATTTAATGTTATTTGTGAATCTTCCATCTCATTTAAGACTCTTTGGTCCTTTTGATACCAAAAACATATCAAATTTAGCTAACTGTTGATCAGCATCCTGCAGACAGACATCTGACTGATTGTCTGAAATGACTACACATTTTGGGATGTTATATATGCAATTACTGCCAAGAATAGGTAGTAAGCTCAAAGAGCTATGAAGATGCAAAGAAGGGATGCATCAAAAAAAAAAAAAAATCACAAGCTGTTCACAATCACAAGTGAAAGTATAATTACCATACATCATACAGGAAGGGAAACTAACACTGAATAAGCACCTACTACATATTAACCATCTTGCTATTTAATTTGCAAATATTATCTCAGCCACAGAATAGCTACTTCATGTAAGCAATAAAATTTCCATTTTTAGGTTAAAAATTTTATTGAGATATAGTTAATATACCATAACATTCACCCTTTTAAAGAGTGTAATTCAGTGGTTTGTAGTATATTTACAAAGTTATCCAACCTTCCTCACTATCTATTTTCAGAGTAGTTCATTTCTCCCAAAAGAAAACCCCTACCTATTATAGCAGTCACTCCCCATTTCTCCCTCCTCTCCACCCCCACCCCCATCCCCTGACAATCACTAATCTACTTTCTTTCTCTCTGGATTTGCCCACTCTGGACTTTTCATATAAATGGAATAATACAAATTATATTGCCTCTTTCACTTAACATAATGTACTCAAGGTACACTGATTTTTGTAGCATGAATCAATACTTGATTCTTTTTGTACCTTAATACTATTTCACTGTGTGGCTAAAACACAGTTTGTTAGCTCAATCATCAGTTGATGTACATTTGGTTGTTTCCATTTTTTGGCTATTACAAATAATGTTGCTATGAACACTCATGTTCAAGTTTCTGTGTGGACATACTGTGTTTTCGTTTCTCTTGGGTATATGTGTAGGAGTGGAATTGCTAGGTTGTACACAACCTTTTACAACAAGTTTTTATTTTATCCTTCCTTTAATAGGTAGATATAGATATAGCTAGGTACAGATAAAAATAACACCACATTCTTAGTCAAATGTTAGCATTGCACACATATGCTTTATTTTCTCTTCCCTTTTTTCACTTAAAATATATTCTGAAATATAAAACAAAAAATGTGTGTGCTGAATATCACTATATGGATAGTCCTCATTTCTTTTCACAGCTGCATGATCAGGATATGCCATGATTAATTCAGGCAGTAACCTATCCATGGACACGAGGTTGTTTTATATTCTCTTGCTATTACAAATTGAAATGGAATAAATTGCCTTAAGTATATATTTTTTCATATTGTTGCTAATATATTTTTGGGATACATTTTTAGAAATGAAGTTTCTGGGTCAAAGGATAAATGCAGTTTGGTATTATCAAATTTCCTTCCATTAACGTTGCTCTATTTTGTATTCCCAGCCAGTATCCCTATGTGGTTACTTTTTATAATACTTAACAATATACACAAATATCAAATCGTTATAGTACATGAAATTAATATGTTATATGTCAATCATATTTCAACAAAAAATATTTAAAGCTCAAATGTATGGAAATAGTAGAAGAAATTTACAAACCCATAAAATCCTACCAAGAAGTTAAAAATTTTTTTAAATTTTAAAAATTAATAATAATTTAGAATTAAAAGAATAATTAACAATTTGATCAAAGGAACATAGAACTGGCATCAAAAACTAGAGAACACACATTATTACTTCTAATTATATATAGTACATTATAAAAAGTAAACACATAGGGATTGCAAAATATTTGTTTTAAGTGTGTAGGAACGTAGGTTTTGGAAAATTAAAAGAACAAAGTTACACAGTTATTAAAGGAATGATCCTGCAGCGCCTGGGTGTCTCAGTCAGTTAAACGTCTGCCTTCAGCTCAGGTCATGATCCCAGTGTCCTGAGACTGAGCCCCTAGTGGGGCTCCCTGCTCAGCAGGGAGTCTGTTTCTCCCTCTCCCTCTGCCGCTCATCCCCCCGTCCGACTCGTGGTCACGCTCTCTCTCGCACTCTCTCAAATAAATAAATAAAATCTTAAAAAAAAAAATAAAGGAATGATCTTGAATTTGCACACAAATAAATCTGGCTCCAAAGATTCTTATGTTTCTTATAAATGTTGCTCCAAAGGAAGAGAACTATGTATTATCTGAAAAAAATTTCTGAGAAAGAAAAATAATACAAATGGAGATAGCATTCAGTATATAATACCTTAGACCATATCTCATTTTGAAAATATAACCCATTAATTAATATATTGATTACTCATATTTTAGTAACTTCTATTATAACTTCCTAACACTCCTACTTTGGTAAAGAATTTGTAACTTTCGTTTATCAAAGAAAATGCAAATTATTCTATTGGTATTTATTGCTGTATATATAATTCATAGTGAAACAAGTATTTATTTATTTATAAATAATTTTATTTATTCGACAGAGAGAGACACAGCGAGAGAAGGAACACAAGCAGGGGGAGTGGGGAGGGAGAGGGAGAAGCAGGCTTCCCGCGGAGCAGGAAGCCTGATGCAGGGCTCCAGCCCAGGACCTTGGGATCATGACCTGAGCTGAAGGCGGACGCTTAATGACTGAGCCACGCAGGTGCCCCTTGAAACAAGTTTTTAAAACTCTATAATAATTTGTTCTTATGGAAAAGTTTTACATAAAACCACATGTATAAAAATTTCATTTATTTTCCATAGAAAAGTTTAAATGACATATATTCTGAAATGTTATTCTCTAAAAGACAATTAAATAAACACACACAATGGATTTCTGTCTAAACATCATTAAGAAAATGTGGATATTTGAGACATATGAGAAAGCCTAGAAAAAATAATTTCAGCACTAGCTAAATAAACTACACTAGGGATAATATAGCACACTCCTCTGAATACTCCTTAGTATATGAAACATTTTTTCCCAAGTTTTAACTAAAATCTGATGAAGTTGATGAACACTATAAAGGTTATAAATAAACATGAAAGGAAAAAAAAAAAAACAGGGCACCTGGGTGGCTCAGTCATTAAGCGTCTGCCTTCAGCTCAGGTCATGATCCCAGGGTCCTGAGATCGAGCCCCGCATCAGGCTTCCTGCTCAGCGGGAAGCCTGCTTCTCCCTCTCCCACTCGCCCTGCCTGTGTTCCCTCTCTCGCTGTGTCTCTCTCTGTTAAATAATAATAAAATCTTTAAAAAACGAAAAGAACAAAACATAAAAACTATAGTACATTGACAGCTGTTCTGTTTTCTGCATATGTCCCATAACCATTTTTGAAGGGCTCAGCAATATATATGAACTACCTTAGAGAAGAACAAAAGCCAAAGTCATTAATGAGCAGGCTACTTCAACATACCAGCAAATTCTTACAGAGTAGAGAGGCTGCATTTCATATGGGCTAGAAATCCTTCACACCTCTGCTGTCTCAGACAATAATGTGTTTTGCTGTATACACAATAAACAGGTAGATAAAAATTTGCTTCAATCTTAACAGCTGAAATTTTATATATATATAAACATATATTTTTATTCATATATATATATATATATTCAAGGCTTTAAGTACTACTAACACTACACATAAGTCAATATGAAATTTATCTACCTTGAATTCTGCTTCAGAAGTTATCTGAAATTTTGTTCTGGTATTTACAATTGTGGAATATGCAGAAGCTATGAAAACTATCATGATGAACAGTAGATGTGTAAATAAAATGTGGTTTAATGGCTTTTCTAGTTGTTTCTTCTTCCTGCAGACAGAGCTACTTTGTGTTGTACTTTTCATACAGAGAAGCAATTAATTTATTAATCATTTTGAGGCAAAACTGCCATATTTCTTCCTATTTGTTTTATTTGCCACTTAAAAAAATCTGGCCATAATGGCTCCTGGGTGGTTCACTCCATTGAGTGCCTGACTCTTGATTTCGGCTCACATCCTGGTCTCAGGGTTGTGAGATTGAGCCTCACGTCAGGCTCTGAGCTCAGTATGGAGTCAGCTTGGGAATCTCTTCCTCTTCCTCTACCTCTACCCCCTCCACTTGCATGCTCTCTCTCTCTCTGGCAAAAAAAAAAAAAAAAAAGAGGTTTCAACCTAAATAACAACTTAAGAGTAACTGTTGCATTTGCTTCTACTTTATAGATGTTCATTTTTAAGGCATACCCTTAAGATACAGAAGATGTGCCAGTGAAGAGTTGAACCATTGCTGATACAGAACACACTGATGCAATACTTTTGACAAATGAACAGATAAATTCCAATGTCAGGTACTGTTGAAAGAACTTCAGATTAAAATATTGATGGTCTTATGAAGATTTTTAGGGCAATAAAAACAGGGCAGTGCATTTATTGGTTTCTCTCATAACTCAAACCTGGAAGAGGATGTAACCTTAAACTAAAAAGATTATGGTTGCCAGGTGCCAAATACTTTGGATCTTCTCTTATTACATCTTAATATTCAGCCTCAGGAGACACAGTTACATGAAGGCAAAGCATATATTAAAAGTCAACAACAACAACTTGAAAGCTTTTTGTTGTGAAGGTGGGTAGAGTCAGGACAGAATTCTCCAAAACTGATCACAGTTTTCAAAGTAACAAGTAGAGAACAATAATGAGAGAAATGCAGCGGCTAAAAGAAACATTTCAAGGCTAAGCGATGTTCCATTTAGAAAACACTTGACAAACTCAATCATTTATATTTATACTACATTAAAGAAATGATCACCCTTATGTTTTGAAAATGGTAGGGCATTTTTTAGAGTTTATTTTTTTAGAACTATTTCAGGTCCACAGCAAAATCAAGAAGGTAGAGAATTTCCCACATACTCCTAACCCCACATATGCATAGCCTCCCCATTATCCATATCCTCCACCAGAGTGACAATTTTGTTACAGTTGATGAACCTACATTGACACATCATAGTCACCCAAAGTCCATAGTCTACATTACATTTCACTCATGGTATTGTACATTCTATGAGTTTGGACAAATATATAAAAACATGCATCCATCATATGTTATCATATAGAATATTTTCACCGCCCTAAAAATCCTTTATTCTTTCCTCTCCTCAATCCCTGGAAACCACTGATGTTTTTCCTGTTACCTTTTCCAAGATGTGGTATAGGAATTTTTCATGCCTTTTCCAAGATGTCATATAGGAATCATATGGTATGCAGCCTTTTCAGATTGGCTTCTTTCCAGATTAGCATTTAAGTTTTTCTTTCAGATTGGCATTTAAATTTTCTTCATGTCTTTTTATGGCTGGATGGCTCCTTTCTTTCGTAGCACTGAATAATATTCCATTGTCTGGATGTACCACAGTTTACTTATCCATTTATCTACAAAGGACATCTTGGTTGTTTCCAACCTTTGACGATCATAGATAAAAGCTGCTATGAACATCCGTGTGCAGGTTTTTGTTGGGACATAACTTTTCAGCTTCTTTGGGCAAATACTAAGGGGAATAATTGTCGGAATATGTTTAGTTTTGTAAGAAACCACCAAACTGCCTTCCAAAGTGGCTGTATTGTGCATTCCTATCAGCAGTGAATGAGAGTTCCTGTTTCTCCACATTTTGTCAGCAAGTGGTGATGTCATGTTCTGGATTTTGGCCTAAGATTTTAATAGGTGTGTAATGCTATCTCATTGTTTTGGTTTGCTCTTTCTTGCTGGCATATGACGTGGAGCATCTTTTTATATGCTAATATGTCATCTGTATATCTTCTTTGGTGAAGTATGTAAGGTCTTTGACCCGTTTTTAAGTCTGGTTGTTTATTTTCTTATTGTTGAGTTTTAAAAGTTTTTGTATATTTTGGATAACAATCATATATTAGATGCATCTTTGGCAAATATTTTTCTTCCAGTCTGTGGCTTGTCTTCTCATTCTCTTGGCATTGCCTTTCCTGGAGCAGAAATTTTAAATTTTAATTAAGTCTATTTATCAATTGTTTTTTCCATGGATTGTGCCTTTGATGCTGTAATCTAAAAAGTAATGGTCATCTGAGTTTTCTCCTATGTGAGCTTCTAGGAGTTTTATAGTTTTCTGTTTTACTTTCAGTCTGTGATACATTTTCAGGTAGTTTGTGTGATGAGTGTAAGGTCTCTAAATATCTAAATTAGTCTTTTTTTTCTTTTTGAAAGTAGATGTCTAGTTGTTCCAGCACCACTTGTTGAAAAGTCTATCTTTGCTCCACTGTATTGCCAGAGAAAACTTTTTAAATGTTGCTGAAGTGAAGCAATAGGTTTTTGTCAATTCTAATCAGTTTGTGTCTTCTAGAGCTACCAAACTGTAAAATGTTATTGAATAATGACAAACTTTACAGTGTTTTCAATGACCTACAGAAAATTAAAGTACAAATTGGGCAAGGAGTGATTATGTAGTGGAGTGCTAGAATAACAACAACAAAAAAGTCTGGTGCCTGGGAATACGGAACACTCAGCAAAAATAGGAAAGCTTTCCAGCTCTGGCTCTGCCACCACCTCACTCTGGGTCTTTTTATAAACCATTTAATCTCCCAGAGCTTAATCTTCCCTCTCTGTAAAATGAGAGAAGAGGGTTAACCAAAAAGTCTTAAAAATCCTTCTAGTAGTGAAGTTCTCCCAGTTTGAATGTGTATTCCCTTCTGTCTCTGTCTCTTAGTCGCTGTCTCTCTTCTCTTTTTCCTCCCTTCTTTTTCTCATCTTAGTCCTTTTCCCGCTTTCCAGTCTTTCTTCCAGAGAGAGAATACAGTTTCCTATGTAACACAAGGGTTTCCATGTTTAACAGATTGTTCAATTGTGAGAATTTCTGAGCTATAATTAATTTAAATTAAATTCAATCTTTTCATGTAAATGGAATTTGTTAAGAAAGAATTTCTTTTTAACATTTATAAATTATTTCATTATCATAAATGAAATAGAAAAACTGGTGAATGACCCAAATAGAATCTAGTAGTTCCCTACACTAAGTTTGATAACTAGATAGAAAGATACAGAATGAAACATACACCGACTCTAAAATAAAAGTTCACTTGTATTAGGTCTAACGAGTAGCATGTTTAAAATATCAATGTTGATAAACAATTGCATTCACTTTTTTAAAAAGATTTTATTTATTTATTTGAGAGAGAGAGAGAGAGAGAGAGCAAGAGAGAGCAGAAGCAGGGAGCAGAGGGAGAAGCAGGTTCCCTGTGAGCAGGGAGCCCGATGTGGGGCTGGATCCCAGAACCCTCCCAGAACCCCGGGATCATGACCTGAGCCAAAGGCAGACACTTACCGACTGAGCCACCCAGGTGCCCCTGCATTCATTTTTCATTTCTTTTTTTTTAAATATCAATATTTAATATGTGCATTATTGAAAGTGAACTGTAAACCTCTTAGTCTTAACACTGGTGCATGTCCTGGAAGAGCCTTGTTAGAACTACCTTTTCTACAGACAAGCTTTACAGACACCATCTTGTCATCCATTTTCCTCAATTTGTATTAAAATTGACTTCTTGTGCATTATGCATTTATCTGATACCACAGACTCTGCCTTCCCAAAGCCTTTTCTTTTTTGTTCATGACATCTCTGCTGGTTGTCAGGTAAGGTAGAGTGAAGATGGAGATAGTTGTAGTGACCCAGACACATATACAGCCAGCAACATGTATTTCCTAAAATTTGTCTGCCCATCCTACTATACTTAACTTCTGGAGTCCTAGTCATTTGGCTGCTTTTAGATGGGTCTAATTCTATGTGTCACCTCATCTCCACCCCCAGGATATTATGCTGAAGCTGCTTGTTTGCATGATTTTCTCTCCGTTATTCCATAAATTAATTGAGAGGAGTAAATTATTCCTTTTACCTTTGTATGACTATCACAGGACCTGTGACACAGTAAGCACTAAATACCCGCTTAATGAATAATTAAAGGAAATAACACTGAATTATGCTGCATTTATTATTTTCTGTGATTTAATAGTTCAACAAAAACTAGTTTTGAATAGTGTGCATATTTAACTTTGAAGATTGTTATAACTTTGTACCATGTCTTCTATATTTAAAAAATAATAAAAATACTGAAGGAATAAAAAAGTTGCAAAATTCTTACTAGTAATATATAGAGAAAGCATTTAATAACACCAAGCAAACAGTGCTTATCTGGAAATGCAGAGCAGTTACACGTTCATTTTCCTGTTTGTTCTTATGCAGCTACTCATCTGCCTCTAAGTCATATATTTATTCAGCATATATTAACCACTTGCTCTTTCCCAGGCTCTAGAGCTAGAAAGATTTTTAAAAAGCAGTCCATTATCTGAAGAAATGATCTTTAAATTTTATAAAAGTAGTGGAAACGTGTGTGTATATAGATAGATATGTACACATACATAAAAATATACATACAAAAATAATAATATGTTGAGACCTCTTTTAAAGGAAAACTATACAAACAATAATGGTATTAGAAATAGTTTATACAATGACAATAGAAGACTGCAGAGTCCATCTCAATGTATTAGAGTCAAAATGAAATTTAGCCCCTGGGTCTCTTTACTGCATAAATCTACACATCATCTCCTGAAAAGTTAAGAACCTTGTATTGGAGTGACATGTAGGATTGTTAGGAAGAGAATTACTTTCTCATTCAAATTCAAAGTATACTGGGTAAGATCATATTCTTGTGAATCAACTGTATTCTCATTACTTAAAAGAAAATTAAATACAGTTGAAAGAGCTTGGTATATGTTCCTATGCTGAAGATCACATAAAAAATATTTTTAAAAGGGGATTAGGAAACATACATTTTCTACCAATACTGTAAATTCCATTTTCTACACATCTGCTTCCCTCTCGCCATGTTCTGACCACAACCCATATCCCTCCACTCTCCACCTCACTTAACAAGCTCCAGCTTTACTGATTGTTCTCCAAAGCTCTACAGTGGTCTTAATCTTTCTTCCTATAATTAGCAGAATGAGCAGAGAGCCCGTGTTCCCTCACTACTTTCAATCAAGGAGGAAAACTGGATTGAGAAGGGATTGGCAAGAATGTGCAGAGAGAGAAATGGTATAATCAAGGGGGACCTATTCCTACCCATATGTAAAGTTCCCTCCAGCAGGCTCACTTAACTGAATTTACTCTTATCTACTGAATTTACAGAATACTTCACCTGATTTGGGTAGATATTTACTTATTAAGTTCTTTTTTTTTTTATGGAAATATTCGCTTTGCTATGTTCTAAACCCAAACGCCATGAACCAAACGACCCATGATCTGCTACCCCTGTGGTCTGAAGAATCTCCACCATCCTGAAGTTCTGATGTGGCTGTGGGAAGGGGGAAAGAAGAGAAGATAAACTTTTTCTTTCCTTTGACTTGCAGTACATTTGAAAAAATGCACTGAGAGGACAAGGGAAAAACATCTGGCCACTGAAAACTTTTAAGGCAAGTTGATATATGAGCTTACATTTAGTCAACAAGCGATTATTATCTTTCTGACCAGAGATAAACCCTTTATAAATATAAATCGCCATTTAATATTTCAGAATCTTCATTTCCCTCATTTCTTTGCTGCTGGAGTATCAACTCTTCCACTGGTTACATTCTGCTCACTCCTGCTCTCACCATCCCTTTTGGTTAAAAGTCTCAGCATTTCAGCAATTCATCTATTGAGGGTACAGATCCTTGCTCCCACAGGCCAGGAACAGAAAAACTGGAAGGGTCTGCTTTTAAATGGAAATGAGGAAGGAAGAAGGCGAATGAAAGGAAATAAGAACTGAAGGCAGTGCTTTCCATTTTTTTCCCTTGAACTACTGCTAATAGCAGACAGGAGTGGAGACGTACCCTCCTGTGAGTCTGGGGGCACAGCCTGAAGTTACCCATCTCAAGTACAGACTTCCTTTGAACTCTCAAGTTTAATCATTAAAAGCAAGAGAATTTATATTCTATTACATAGCATAGATGTTCATTTGAGTTTAAAAGTAATGGTTTAAATATGTGAATTATAATACATTACCAACAATAACCTCCAATAAAATCTGAGATCAAAATACAGAATCAGGGAGGTGCATCATGTTTACTCTGAGAGTTCTCACCACCTAGCACCCCTCAGAATACCTTAACTCCTTGGCAAAGAGACAACCTTAGACCTCAGGCCTAACCTGATTAAATAAAGGTTTGAATAGTATTTGTGCTACTGAGACAGCCTAAATTGCAAGCATATGTTTAAGAATATATATAATTCCAATATAAAATAAAACAACAACTTCAAAAAAAAAAAGAATATATATAATTCCAATATAAAATGGCATACATCATGACATTATAGGAAATCTAGTTCTTGTATTCATACAATTGAGATATATTTCCTTTTTTTTCCTTATTTTCATATATGGTTTAAAACTGGATTCAATTTTATCTGCCTTCTTAAGGCTCTCTAGTTATCCTAAACTTGTTTGTTAACTTGTTCATCTTTTTTCCTGCTGACTTCACGTGGCATGTTTATTTTATACTAAATAGCCATATTCAATTTAGTCTGCTCATGAAATTATTTTTCAATTCCATTGCTTTGTCTTTCTATTCATGTAATAACAGTAAATCCACTTTTGTCATGGGGAGTTTTTGCATGTTAATGTCCTGCTCCCCATTAATTGCTCTTCTTTTTACAAGCAGTTTCATGGTAATTCTTGCCTGTTGCTTATTCTAAATGAATTTACAATCATAATAACTAGCTTACAATAATGTGTTATTATTTTACTGGAACTGATTCAAATGTAATATAACAATGAAAATTGACATCTTTATAATATTTTGTTTTTCTCTTTATGAATGTAATAGATCTTTTCATTTGACGATTCTTTTTCTGAGTACTTCAGGAATATTTTATATATTTTTTTCAAGATGTTTTGAATATTTCTTGTTAAGCTATTTGTATGTGTTTTATTTTTATTTCTATAAACTGAGCTTTCTCTTCCATTATATCTTCAGATTATTATTTGTATACGTATACATGTTTACAAGGCTATTGATTTTGTATACTAATTTTACTATCTTCTACAGCTATTTGACCTTTTATAAAAGGAGCTTTTAAAAAAGATTGTTCTTCCTTTCAGATTGTTATGCCTCTAACTTATTATTTGTTCCAAGTGCCTTGGCAAATTCTTCGAACACAATGTTAAAAAATTTTGGAAATAGTGGACATTTTTTCTTCTTCTTCAATTTAATGGGAAATCCTTAATTTCTCATTTAAGATGCTGCCTGAAGTATATGCAATTTTCTTTTTTTTTAATTTTTTAAATTAACATATAATGTATTATTTGTTTCAGGGGTACAGGTCTGTGATTCAGTCTTACACAGTTCACAGCGCTCACCATAGTACCGACCCTCCCCATTGTCCACTACCCAACCACCCCCCGCTCCACTCCAGCAACCCTTAGTTTGTTTCCTGAGATTAAGAGTCTCTTATGGTTTGTCTTCCTCTCTGGTTTCATCTTGTTTCATTTTTTCCTCCCTTCCTCTATGATCCTCTGTCTTGTTTCTCATATTTCTCATACCAGTGAGATCATATGATACATGTCTTTCTCTGATTGACTTATTTTGCTTAGCATAATGCCCTCTGGTTCTAGCCATGTCATTGCAAATGGCAGGATTTCATTTTTTTTTTTTTTTTTGATGGCTGCCTAGTATCCCATTGTATATATACACCACATCTTCTTTATCCATTCATCTGTTGATGGACATCTGGGCTCCTTCCATAGTTTGACTATTGTGGACATTGCTGCTATAAACATTGGGGTGCATGTGCCCCTTTGGATCACTACATTTGTATCTTTGGGGTAAATACCCAATAGTGCAATTGCTGGGTCATAGGGTAGCTCTACTTTCAACTTTTTGAGGAACCTCCATACTGTTTTCCAGAGTGGCTGCACCAGCTTGCATTCCCACCAACAGTGTAGGAGGGTTCCCCTTTCTCTGCATCCCTGCCAATATCTGTCGTTTCCTGACTTGTTAATTTTAGCCATTCTGACTGGTGTGAGGTGGTATCTCATTGAGATTTTGATTCGGATTTTCCTGATACAGAGTGATGTTGAACACTTTTTCATGTGCCTGTTGGCCATTTGGATGTCTTCTTTGCAGAAATGTCTGTTTATGTCTTCTGCCCATTTCTTGATTGGATTACTTGTCTTTTGGGTGTTGAGTTTAATAAGTTCTTTACAGATTTTGGATACTAGCCCTTTATCTGATATGTCATTTGCAAATATCTTCTCCCATTCTGTTGGTTGTCTTTTGGTTTTGTTGACTGTTTCCTTTGCTATTATGCAGTTTTCTTATTAAATAATTATCCATAAACTCCTATTTTACTGATTGTCTAATGAGTGTTGAATTTTGCTATCATCTTTTCTGAATATATAGGGATGATCATACAATTTTTTCTTTTGGGTCTATTAATATGAAGGAATTTATTAATTGATAAATTTATATCTCAATACCCTTGTACTCTACAATTAAATTTACTTGGTCATGATGTATAATTTTTAATTTTCTCCTGGGTTCTGTTCACTAATGTTGAACACTTATCAATTTATTTGATGTACTTCTGATTTTATATTTATTATGTCATTTCTTTTAGTTTAACTTTTTGGTTGTTTTAATGAGGTTTTGGAATTTACCTCATTGAATTTCATTCCCATTAACGTAGGTATTTTAATGCTATAAATTTTATTTTAACAGTACTCTGTTTTTGTCCCACATTCTGATAAATTTTGTTTTCATTATCACTATTTTCAAGAAATTTTGAAATTTTATTTTGTATAGATTCTTTGACTCAACAGTTAGTTTACAGTAGGCTTTTATTTTAAAATTATTTTTAACTCACAAGGACCTTCTAAATTTTATATTAATTTTTAGTATTATGCTTTAGGTGCAGAGAATGATGCTTTTGTTAATTTTATTCCTGGCAGTTCATTGGCGTTTAGTGTGTGGTCTAAAATGTACTCAATTTTTATGCATAGCCTAGATTCATTTAGAAGGTGCGTTTTCTATCATCGAATTTGAGGGTTTGATCTGTGTAAGTTCTTTTATACCTGGTTTGTCTTTGATTATGAGAGGTAAGTGAAAGTTGGCTATGATTAGTGTGTACAGTCCTCTTCATATGTCTCTTCTCAATAAATTACACCATATCTACCTGGCTGCCCATATCAAAAAGTCCAGGAATCACCCTTAATGCATCTCAAAATTAAAATTCCTTCACAGGTTGTAAAGGATATGCCTATTCACCATCCTCACCTTGCTGTGCTTTCTTCTTCACTCAGTACACACTAGTCCATACTGGCCTTCTTGTTTCTCCAACAAGTAAAGGCCTCTTCAACCTCTGGGTCTCCGCTGTACTAATCTCTTTACTGGAAATAATCTACTCATTACTCTTTTCTTAACTAATTCAAGTGCTTCCTTTATGCTTCAGCTTAAACATCACTTAGGCAAACATGTCTTCCCTGTTAGACCTCTCCTACCCTTCTTCAAACTTACCTAATTCTTGAACTTTTATATCACTGAAATTATCTAAATTTGCAATCATACTTTGTTTTATGAGTATTCATATGATGTCTTATTCTCTACTAGATTGAAAATTCCATGAAGGCAGGAACAGTGTGTGGCTCTATTGTGCCATGTTGTATCTAACACTGTGTTTACAATATATATCAGTCTCATGATCTTCCATCTGCAAGCTGGAGACCCAAAAAAGCCAGTGGTATAGTTTGGAGGTGGGAGAGCTAGAAAGCTGAGAGGGTAGATCCTAGTCCAAGTCTGAAGGCCTGAGAACCAGGAGCACTGAGGGCATAAGGAGACTGATGTCCTACTTTTAAGAGTCAGCCAGAGTGCAAATTCAGCTTCCTCTGCCTTTTTGTTGTATTCAGACCCTCAACAGATTCAGTGATGCTCAACCACATTGGGGAGAGCCATCAGTTTTACTCAGTCAACCAATTCCAATGCTAATCTCTCTGGAAACACCCTGACAGACACACCCAGAAAAAATATTTAACTAGCTGTCTGGGCATCTCTTGGACCAGTCAAGTTCACACATAAAATGAACTATTAAAAGTATCCAATAAATAATAATAAACATATAAAAATAATTTCAGGGATGCCTGGGTGGCTCAGTTGGATAGGCAACTGCCTTCCAGGCTCAGGTCATGATCCTGGAGTCCCTGGATCGAGTCCCGCATCAGGCTCCCTGCTCAGCAGGGAGTCTGCTTCTCCCTCTGACCCTCCCCCCTCTCATGTGCGCGCTCTCTCTCTCTCTCATTCTCTCTCTCTCAAATAAATAAATAAAATCTTTAAAAAATATATAAAAAAATAATTTCAGTCATTTCACAACAATAAAAACATCTTGACTATAATGCTTTTGACCTTCTAATGAGAGGTGCATTACAACACATTAAGAAATTTAGAAATGGCTGCATTTTCTTGGTAGGCTAGACTCTGCCTTAGTTGAACATCTGGTAACAAAGTAGGACAAGAATCCCTATAGATGCATAATCAACCTCAAATGTGAAAAATATCCCTAGAACAATAAAATTTTAGCATAATTACTTATATATAAATTGCAAAGAAGAAAGCTATTGATTTGGTTTTAATTTATGCCCAAGATGGGTCTGCTCAGTCTTTTTGTTATATTTTATATAGCTACATGAGAAACATGTCTAAAAACATTTATGAGTGAGATTCAAATTATGACCTGCTGCACAAACCTAAAACTATTCTTGTCAGCTAGACTCTAATTGAAAGTGGTAAGTGCAATAAAATATCCAAACAAAATTATTTTAGTGAAAATATGTCTATATATTTTACCATGGTTCTATGTAATCAACTAACTATTACTCAGGAGAACTGAAAATAGTCAAGTCACTTAAAATTTTTGAAAGATCTATCAAAATATTCTCCACTATTTCCTTAAAATATCTGAAGGAGCTGATTCCTAGATCTATCAGATAATCATTAAGCTTCAAACATGTCTCACCTTGAACATTCAAGGTCCCCATAAGCAGCTGATTAATAATATTACATTTAAGTCAGCCATGAATGAAAATACATTATAGGGGCACCTGGGTGATACAGTTGGTTAAGCGTCTGGCTCAGGCCGTGATCTCAGGGTCATGGGATCAAGCCCTGCATTAGCCTCTGCACTCAGTGAAGAGTCTGCTTAAGATTCTCTCTCCCTCTATCCCTCCCCCTGCTCTCTCCCTCTCTCTCTAAAATAAATAGATACATCTTTAAAAAAAAGAAAATATATTAGAGAGCATTGTAAAGTGTGATGCAAATGTGTAACACTTCAAAGTATTACTGTTTTTATCATCAGATAATATTTATCAATATAATTTTATTTTGGATTTTAATAGCCACATTAAGATATTGTTTTATCTCTCCATGACACACTTGAGAGATTGTTAGTAATCACTTAAATATTAAATAACCACTTTGCATTTTTAAAAAAGAAACATGGAAATGATGGCTTAGCTTGTATCATTTCAAACAATTTCTATTAATTATAGTCACAAGAGATAATGTCAGTATAGTCCTACTAGTCATCCACATATATGAGGTGAAGGAATTGAAAATGCTAAATAACAATTTACAGTATACTTCCTCTGTACCACTTGCTAAATTTAAGGGAAGTAAAAAAAAAAGTGGATAAATACAAATTCTCTTAATGAGAGTGCTTAAATAGCATCATAACTATAGTTATATGCAGACACTTGTCAGTTGCTGTTTCCTCTTCAATCCGGTATCTCACATGTACCGAGTAGATTCACAGAGCTTGTGTTTCAACAAAACTTCTACTGGAGCTTCTTTCTTTAGAACTGAATTTGTTAACATTGAAATCATAGAAGTTGAAAATATTTTAAATTTGCATTAAAGTGAGAAGAGTGTATTTTACTTCCCCATCAGCCTTCAGTAGATTGAGAACCAGCTCTAGGCGTAAGACTGGACTGCCCTGTTCTTCTTTTGGTCTCCCTGAACTCTCTCCCCCTTTCCTCCCCATCTCCCAAGCCAGGTATTACAGGTTTTCTATTACATTCTGTTCACATCCACCCCCAGAAGCATGTTGTATACTCAGGGCATTTTCCAAACTATGTTACCAGGTTCCCATTGGAATAATGATCCTAACTTCTCCTTCTAGACTATGCTATTCAATATCTTGTTTGTCATTTGGCTCACAGATTCCTTTTCTGTGATCTCTGGCCAATTACAACAGATATCCTGCCTCAGCTGAAAATGTCCTCTTCTTTTACTTATAAAACTTCAACTAACATTACTGACCACAAGAATAAACTCCATACTGCCTGGCCCAGAATTTTAGGTTCTCTATAGGCTGTGTTCAAGAAAACCTCCTATTCCTGTAATTCAATATAGTAGATTCTTCATATTAATTAGATATACTTGAATTCAATCATTTTTGAGATAATGTATCCATTCATTGTGCTAAGCAATGTAATGTAGCAAAAAAAGGAGTTAAAGACATTGAATTAATATATTTTCAAATATCTTGATGTCATCTAATTAAATAAGCATAAATACAAATTCTCTTAATGAGAGTGCGTAAACAGCATCATAACTATAGTTATATGCGGATACTTGTCAGTTGTTGTTTCCTCTTCAATCCAATATCTCACACGTACCCACTAGATTCACAGAGCTTGTGATTCGTACTTGTGTTTCTACAAATCACAAATCCTTACTTGTGGTTACCTGCAGTATTATTTTTAAAAACAAAATTGAGTTTTCAATCAATTATATTCAATATAATTAGGTTTCTTCCAGAGTTAAAAAAATTAATTACCAATACATTTTCAAAAGCTTTGTTTCATATTTATGTAATATCTTTCTTATGGTTATATGATATTTGTATTTATAATAATCTTAGATCAATCCCTCCCTCCCCACTGCCTTCATTTACTATTGCCTAGTAAGCAATTACAAAATGTGGTCACTTAGATTGGGTTTGGAATAATAATTATTCATTGATTTTTCTTTTTTCTTTTTTAAGATTTATTTATTTATTTTAGAGCGAGAGGGAGTGTGGCAGGGGGAGGGGCAGAGGACAAGGGAGAAAGAATCCTAAGCAGATTCCACACTGGGCATGTAGCCCAATGTGGGACTTGACCCAGGACTCTGAGATCACTACCTGAGCCAAAACCAAGAGTCAGATGCTTAACCAACTATGTCACCCAGGCACCCCTGACTTTTCTATATACCTTTAAATAAAGATGTAAAAATTGAATAAAAAATGGTCACCCATATATGAACTCAAGTCATTTCATAATGTGCCTTTATCAGTTGGCTATGGCTGTTGCAACAAGATGCCACTGACTAGGCAGCTTAAACAACAGAGATAAAGTTTTCTCACAGTTCTAAGGGCTAAGAGTTTAAGATCAAGGTGTTGACAGGGTTGTTTTTTCCTAAGGTCTGGGAAGGAAGGATCCGTTTTAGGACTCTTCTTAACTAGCACACAGCCATCTTCTCTCTGGGTCTTCATATTGTCTTCCCTCTGTATATGCCTGTGTCCAAACTCCCTCTTCTTACAAGGACACAAGTCATATAGAAAAAGGACCATCTTAATGATGCCATTTTAACTTCGTTACCTCCATAAAGACCCTAACTTGTCATATTCTGAGGTACTGGGGATTAGAACATCAATATATGGATTTTTGGAGAGATACAATTAAGCTTATAACAATCCCTGATAGAATATTTTCCTGTGTGTGATCTTAAATTTTTCTTCATTTTGCCTTTTTAGAATGCTTGGAATGTCTACTAATACCTTTTTATAATGTTTTCCTAATTCCCTTCTATTCCTTTCCCCACCACCGATATAACACCTTCTCTCCTTTTCTAAATCCTTATAGTATATTAGTTGCATTCCCTCTTAGGATTATTTGGCCATTAAAGAGATGAATTGCTATGACATGAAGGAAGACATTTTAAAGGGAAATTGTTGCATAACAAAGAAAATTACATTTTTTTTCCTTCCTACAACAGTGATTAAAAAATAATGTTCCTAATATTTCCATTGAGGGTAAAGGAAATAACAAGGAAAAAAGAAATTGTACAATAAGAGTAATGCTAAGGAACAAATAAGGAAAAGAAGGCACTAGATGCATTTTCTTCCTCCTTTACTTTTGATCCCAGCCAAATCTTCAGTACCACATATCATACCCCCAAGCATACCAAGAATTAGAATTGACAGAAGGGGTGGGAAAATGGCTTCCATTGTGTTGCAGGCAATGTCAGATGAGTTCACACAAAAGGTATTTCATTAATGCTCTCAACATTACTGCTACTTTTAGCTGCTACTTTTGTATCAAAGGTGACAAGATGGAGTTCAGAAAGGACACAAATGAAGGAAAGAGGGTGAGAGGAACTGTAGAGGTCAATCAGAAACAAGTCAGTGAAAAAATTAAGGTTTTAAGTTGCAATCGCCATTTATTTTCTTACTCCCAAATTATCACTATCACATTATTTTGTTTAATAATTAAACTCAAGTTCATTTACTTCTATACAACAGCTGGCAAAATAAACATTCTATGAAAATGAACTTAACTATGAATGCAATCAAAGTAATGTTTAGCTAAACTAAGTGGCTTGTTTATCTATCAGATGTCAATAATGGAAATAAAGTGTTTCTTCTGCCAAACTTTATGTACAATGAATTTTTTAGCATTAATATTTCAGCATTACCAGGTCACCTGGGTGGCTCAGTCAGTTAAGCATCTGCCTTTAGGTCAGGTCGTGATCCCAGAGTCCTGGGAAAAAGTCCCAGACTCCCCACCCAGCAGGGAACCTGCTTCTTCCTCTCCCTCGGCCCCTCCCACTCACCCCACTCATGTACTCTCTCTCTTGCTCTGCTCACTCTCTCTCAAATAATTAAAATCTTTAAAAAATATATTTCAGCATTACCATAAGTGATGGAAATTTAAAAAAAAATTCTTTAATGTCCTATACAATTGAGCTCTTTCTCAAATTCTATGACAATGAATTATCATGAGGAACTACTAATTTACCAGACATTAAATTAGATGCATATAAAATCCTTCTACTTTCCAGCTTATTTTCCTTTAGGAAATATATGCTAGTAAATAACTGTTAAGAAAAAACATTAAGTTACATGTATAAATAAATACCAGCTTTTCGAAATCTAATGTTCACTTTTAATTCATTCTTTATCCACAAATAAGTTATAATAGTGAATGCCATTCAATTGAGGAACTGCTTTATTTTTCCTGTACCTCTCAGAGAGAAAAAGGATGGAAACATGTCTCTCTGGATTACAGAGAATAGGAAAGAAGAGGCTTTCATCTCCCACTCATGGATAAAAAATCAACATGCAGGCTATTCTAAGAATTAATCCATCTCAATAGTTACTAAATTAGTTTCTTTATATTTTTATCATCTTGATAGTCTCAAAGAAAAGGTAATGAAAAGCTGAAGACATGATTTTCTTAAAAAAAAACTCTCTCTTAAATCTTGGTGGATTCTAAGTTCTGTTTTAATGTGGGAAGATAATCTCTTAATGCTATTTCTGTTCAAGACTCACTGATGGATATAGGTGTTGGCATCAAAGCATTTAGAAGTCAGTAGTAAAGGGGAGGGTATAATTAGATAAAAAATGACACATGTTGATTTCAATCTACTGGATGAATAGAATTTAGTTTAGAATTTAGTTTTTATGACATTGGAAATGGTTAGAGCTAACTTGGAAAAAATGAATGAAAAAGAATTTCTAGAATAAAATATTAAGGATGAAGCAATTTTCAGAAGTTTCCTGTTCTCCTTCCCTTTTCAATGCAATGGATGTGGGCACTTGCAGTATCATGTGAAGGAGAGGTAAAACTGGAGGTCAAGATATGGGAAATTATTAATTTGAAATCGGCAAAATCTTTATGAAATCCCCTCTCTAGTCCCAAGACAATACTTAATTCTCATAGTGTGGCATATACCATAGAGTCACTATAATTTCTTATTTTATTGAGGAAAGGATTCTTCCTGATTTATTTTGCCATATGAAGCCACAGATACAGAAATAAACAGATCCCAACAGTCATGAAACCTACTTCTATGAAGTTTCAAATATGGGCTGCTATTTAAAAATAGATGCAAGAGTGTAAAATATCCTATAATGCTATATAAATACACTACTAGAGACGTGTCTTAATAACTATGATAGCTGTATACTTCTATGTAAAAATAAATACACAGAATCAAGCACTAATATCACAAATAATATCAAGCATATGCGATACAAACTCTAGTCAAAGAGAGCTCACAGATAACACGTTAAGTACTTTGAAGATTTAAGACTCGGCTGAGGAATTATCTTCTACATGATGCTTTTCCTACTCCTCCACTCATCCCTCAACACCCACTAAAAAGGAGTAACTCCTCTCTAGTGCCTGTATTTATACTACCTCTATTACAACATCTTGAACAATTTATTGAATTAATCTTTTTCATGTTTCCTGACCAGCTGCCTCCCTAAATAAAAGGAAGTATGCATTTTGTCTCTGTGCCCCCAGAGATTAGCATGTTGCCTCGTCCATGGTGGAATCTCAGTAAACATTTGTTAATTTTGTTTGATCAAAGATTTGAGTGTAGAAAAACTCCACAAAATGAATTTCTAGTTTGAAACAACTGTATTAGCAGTCCTATCTCTGTGCCTAAACTAACACTTGCTCTGACTACTTCAGATATTTGTTGATCCAGAATTACCAAGTATCATTATTGATACAATCTGTACTGCAGACAACTTTTGTGATGCCTTGCCATTTCAGGCTCTCCTTTATCTTGAAATTAACACTTAGAGAATTGATGTCAGCTTTGAATGAGATCTTTGTGTATACTGTAAGAATTATAGAGTAAGAACTTGCTCCTCCTTGTTTACCTAATCTTGCTGTTAAAAATGTTTCTAACTATTCATATCATACAGCAGTGGCTTAAAACAATAATAATCACTGTGTGTTATCTCTCATGGGTCTGAGGTTAACCAGGATTAGCTAGGCAGCTCTCCATCAAAGTTTTTCACGAGTCAATAGTCAGCGGATGGCAGGAGTCATTTCAAAGGATTCTTTACCCACACAGTGAGCTTGATAATGGGCTATCATCTGGGAGGTCAGCTGGGGCTGTCATGCACAACTCCCAGATGTAACCTCTCCATGTAGCTAAACATACCCACTGAGTTCCAAGGGTGAGCATGCCAAGAGAACTAGAGCAAAAGGGGTATGTCCTTTTATGACCAAGTCTTGTAAATCACATAGAATTATTTATACAAGAGTCATGAGGACACCCAGATTCAAGGGGATGGAACATAACCCCCCCACCTCTTGATGGAAAATATTTTAACCATCTCATTGTAAAAAGAGAATATGAGATTGGAGATCTTATTGTACCCATTTTAGAAAATAAATTGTTTCCCACGAATGGCAGATAGCTCTTCCAAATTGACCATATGCTTTTTTCTTGAAAAGTTGAAATTAAAACTCAGGCCTTAGTCACTTCTTACTTTGAGAAGAGATAAATAGGATCTCTTCTGCCCAAGAAGCACAAAGAGCTAACCAGAAGAACGTGAAAGAATGAATCAAATACCCAGAGAAGAAGAGAGATGTGTCCGTGTGTACTTGGGCAAACGGAGAGATTAAAAACATTTCTAAACAATGTATTTGCTAGTTCTAGTTTTTCATGACTTTTAATTATTCTTCCTATTTTGAGTTTTGTGATATAGCTATATCGTTTCTTAAATCCATTTTGTAAAGAAAATTTGCTCTTACTTATCACCAAAATAGTTCATTAGACACATTATAATGTATTTCAATAATGCTTCATAAGTATTTTATGAGGAAATTCTTGTTATTTTTGAATTTGCAATCACATGAGATCTGGGCTTTCACCAGCATAGAAGAAAAAATACTTATAACCATTTATTATGAGCAAGAGGCTTTCTGCCCATGTAATTCTATATGATTCAAAGAACTACTACCTCCTATCTCCAGGGTACTTAAAGGACAAAGATGTCCCAAAAGTTAAAATGAGAGTTGAATGTTGCCACTCAGGCCCTATTATTAATGCAAACATTATACCTGTTTTCACAGATGTGTTGTTTTTATTTATGAACATGCTCATATTCCACCTCATTCTACAAAATATTTGAGGTGTAGTCTCATAGTTAATCACCAACTAAAGAAAAATACAAGTAGATATATGAGCTTCATCATCTGACCGCACACCAACCATGTAGAGAGTTCAGTGTTAGGACCTATAAACATCACAGAGAAGCAAGACACGTAGCACTGTACTGTGGTCAAAAGACCACGACGCATAGCTGTAGAGAAAGAGCACACAAATCTATATATATATATAATTATAAAAGAGACCATGTATGCATATTCATATCAAATAAGTGGCCCATTTGATATTTATTGAATTTAGAAAATGGAGCACTGAAAATTTAGCACTTCAAACAGATTTCGAGAATGATGGAAATCAAGTGATGTTTCAGGGGAAAGGTATTACTTGGTAGGGAGAAAGCCAAATGGTTTTAAGTGGTCAAGATACAAACAACAGGGGAACACGGTGGTACCACCCTCTCATATAGCTTCAGTAGAAGTTAAAACTCTGTTCTAGCACTCATTGCTAGGCCTTGATGTTATCTAGGTTCTACTTAACACAGCAGTGTGGAGTTGGCACACAAATTCTTATCTCCCTGCCTTCCTTAGGAGGAGAAAACAACAGGAGCTAGGACTAGAGAGGACAAGTGTTGTTTTGTTTTGTTCTGTTTTTTGTTTTAGGTCCATCAATTCATGTGTCAGATTAATCCACTGAGCAAGGAAAATGATTACAGATTTTGAAGAATAATGAGAAAAAAAGTATGTAGTGCTCTCATGAAGTCATCGTACATATATGTACAATATATACATATATACAATATGTACAAATATATACAAGAGGTAAAGGATCTTTAGAATAGAACACTGTCAGTAAGAATACAAGGCGATGGATTTAAAGTACTCTTATTCTGGCGCCTGTGTGGCTCATTTGGTTAAGGATCAGACTCTTGATTTTGGCTCAGGTCATGATCTCAGGGTCGTGGGACTGAGTCCCATGTCTAGCCCACGGCCTGGCTCTGCGGTCAGTGGGGAGTCCACTTGAGATTTTCTCTCTCTCCCTCTCCCTTTGCCCCACCTAACCCCCCACCCAAATAAATAAATAAATATTTAAAAAACATAAAGTACTTTTACCAACAAACATGCAACTTTGGTCAACTGCATTAGCAATTAAAAACATACAGAAAAATGATCTCGTCAGGAAAAAAAATACTTTTTAAGGATTATTTTGTAAATCAGGTTGACAGCATTATTTTACAACATTTAATTTAATGGAATTACTAAAACTAACAGAAAATAATAGTAATGATGATGATCGTGATGTAATAGCCATAATAACAAGAGCAACCCCATAAGAAATATTTATTAACTTATGCCTACAATTTTGCAAGCTTCTTGCCAAGGAAATAAGCAGAAATGCTTATACAATGTACTTGGTACAGAACAACTGTAAACCTCATTCTGGCTTCTGAAATAAGCAGTTACAGTGGAAAGGGGCAAACCAACAGTATCATAAAACTTCTCCCCATTAATAAAGAACCTAGTACTAAAGTCAAGGGGAAACTTTTGTGAATCCTCTTCATGCCTACATTGAACTTCATCAGGGACAGGAAGAGCCACCATGTTTTCTACCTTTTAAGGAAGAGCACTGAAGGGGGGGATTAGTAAGCTTTATCAGACTGGAGAAGCTAGTCCTTCATACATGGCATTTAAAGAACCTCAGGGATATTGTAGAGCCCAGATTCCACAGAACAACCGCATTCTTCTTTAGTGAATCTATCTACTCACTCCATGCCACTCCTCAACTTTATCCTCAAGTTGCAGTAAAGGGGACAAAAAATAATACCCAGTTCTTTAAGTATGGTTTTGGCAGCTGGTATATGGATGTTAGTCATTTCAAAGAAGATGGAAAAATTTTAGATAGTAACCCACACAAATCCATTATACTAAATAAACAAATGAAGATTGTGATAGATAGGCAAATAAATATATAAGTAAATAAAATTATGGTCTGCCCGAAGTTTTTTAACATTGCTTACTACCTCCTTTGCATGAACAAGACAAAAATAAATGCCATAATGTCGCAGTCACTTTTAATTGTTTACCTATGAAACTACCCCGCTATTTCTGCATCCTTGCAGAAAAGCCCAATTTCATTCATCACTGCCAACTGCCCAGGCCTAGAAAGTGAATCATGATTGCTTTAGTTCCTTTTCAAAAATATTTTTAGTTTACTATTGTAGCTAGAAAGTGACCATGGGATGGTATTTTGGTCAATGAGATGCAAGGAGCTTCACAGGAAGACTTTCTTCCCCATGAGTAATATAATAGACATTTGCCTTTCTGATCCCTGTTTTTTAGACTATAAGCTCTTTTGAGTATATGATGCCTGGCATTCTTCAATCGATCTTTCAACTATGACGAAAAAGCCAGTTGATACATAGGAAGCCAATCCAGAGCCCCTGATATTAGTATCTTCCATGAAGGACCTAGATGTACCTACCTGAAGTCTACCTATTATACAAATATTACAGGTCTTTTAAGTGTAGTCAGGTTTCAATGGCTTTATTCTAACATATTCACGTAGAAATTAGAAAACATAATACAACCAAAGGCAGACAGAAAGAAAAGAATAATAGTAGGGAAACAGGAAGGAAAAGAGGGAGAGATGGAAGGTTGTATGCAAAAGACAAGGAAGCCAGTTGGAAGAAAATGTTACCCTAGGAAAAGAAGTAAATATCCCCAGAAAAATTTAGCCCTCCAGAAAAGACATGAATACAATTGTAAGATAGATAAAACAAGTATGTATGAAGAATAAAAATTCAATATGCAAACTTTCCTCATTTTGTACAACTTCTTGTTGCCCAAACAATTGCTAGACTTTGAATTCAATGTAGGCTAGGGGTTAAAATGGAAATAACAGAGAGAAGAGTAGGGTTATACCCAAAAGGTATTTGTTCATCCATAGCATCTAAAATCTTGCAAACAGAATTCGAGTGTGCTCAACCAAGGAGGATTGAATTGAATTTTGGATCAGACAGAATATATTTACACAAGTGTCCTAACAAGATGATCTGCATGCAACATTCTAACTCTAGTAGACCGCTGCAGTTTTACTTGCTGGCCTAGCTAATGCAAACCTAGTTCTAATTCTGTACTATAAATACTGTAGGACAGACATCTGTTCATATAATGTAGAAGAAGCTATTTAAATAATGTGGGAGGTGGAAAAGTTTGGGATCCATCATGTGCTTATCCTTCCTCTAAAAATGACCAAAAAAAAGAAAGAAAGAAAGAAAGAAAGAAAGAAAGAAAGAAAGAAAAAGAAAGAAAGAAAGAAAGAAAGAAAGAAAGAAAGAAAGAAAGAAAGAAAAGAAAAGAAAAGAAAAGAAAAGAAAAGAAAAGAAAAGGAAAGGAAAGGAAAGGAAAGGAAAGGAAAGGAAAGGAAAGGAAAGGAAAGGAAAGGAAAGGAAAGGAAAGGAAAGGAAAGGAAAAGAAAGGAAAGGAAAAGAAAGGAAAGGAAAAGGAAAAAGAAAAGAAAGAGAAGACTTATCTTTCATTCTGACTTGGAGGCACAACTGGTATGCCAGAATCTTAAAGAGTTCCATGCCGTTTTACTATGCTGCAGATGCTGGTGGGAAGATCTACAATTAGAATAGGCTCCTCATTCTCAATTAGCTGGAAGGGGCTCAGAACCGCGAAGCAGAGATAGCTACAATTTTATATCATAAAGTGGAAATGGGTGCTCATCACAGTCAGCAAAAGAATCAGATTACTGAGATTGGTTTACCCAAAAAAACTCACAGTTTAGTTTGTTGAATAAGTTATTTCAAAAGATAAAATCAATAGACAAATTAAAAAAGAGTATCTGGCCAACATGTAAACTGCCATACTAGAAAGTTGGGTCCTTCATTCATCTGTCACACCCAGAACACCTGACTGAGGTGAGGCTTTATTCCCTTAAGAGGGGGCCCTGCATATCACATGTGCATCATGTGAATCTTCCTTCTAGCCTTTACTGATGGAACAGGCAGACTAAGTGTTCCTGTTCTGGAGAAAGAGTAAAATCCGTACCTATAGAGAACTACTGGGTAGTGGCTCTAATTTTATATTAAGGCCAAAGAACACAGAATACTAGTATAGACAGCTGGTCAATGGGGGAAGTTATAAGGGAACAATTAAGAAAGTTCTCAAGTCCACCCTTCTTGGACTTTGGAATTGAAAATTCAGCATTTTCTGAATAAATGCTATCTGAGTTAGGTTTTATTTTTAGAATTTGTTTTGAATTATAATGTACATACAAGAACATATACATATTATGCATATCTAATTTGATAAATTTTAACAACCGGGACATCATGAAACACACACACACACACACACACATTGTGATAGCCTCAGGAGCTCCCTTAGTATTTCCTTTGGATTACTTCCTTTCCCTGTCATTCTACTTTCCTCACTTAGAACAGCATCAGTGAGTTTTGCCTAGTTTTGTACTTTTCAGAAATGGAAACATACAATACGTATTCTTTTGAGTTTGCCTTCCTAGAACAAACAATCCCAACATTTGTTACGGAGTCTGTCTTCTTGCACTGAATATTGTGTTTGTGAGGCTCACCCAGACGGTTGTATGTATTGTAAACTGTTCAGTCTCGTTGCAGTATAGTATTCCCTGGTAGGAATATGCTACTCATCCATTCTACAATAGATGGGCATTGGAGTAGTTTCCAGATTGGGGCTATTATAAATAGTCTTGCAATGAACATTCTTGTGTTTTTCTTTTGGAGACATTTCTAGGAGTTGAACTGCTGGATCATGAGTCATAAATATCTTCTGTTTTAGTAGACAGGGCCAAATTGTTTAAAACTGGTTGCACTAATTTAAACTTCCATTAGTCATTATGAAAAGTCTGACTGCTCCAGATAATCTGCTACTGTATTATGTTTCACAGCAAAACTTTTCATTTTAGTCATCCTTGTGTGGTTGTATTGGGATACCAATTTATTTTAATTTGTGTTTCCCTGGTAATTAATGAAATCGAGAGTATTTTCATACATTTATCATTAATTTAACTCTTTTACAAAGTGCTTTTTCAAATCTTTTAAATCAATTTTTAAAAACTAGGTTTTCTTTTCATATATCTTGTGAATGCACACAAGACTACCCCTTATGATAAAAGTGCCCTTACTAATCAGCAGGATAGGCTAATCTAATCTTTGGATATTTGTCAGCCTCCTTCTCCACCCAGCTCAGGGCTTACTCAAATAGCTCAAGAATAAGTAGCCAGTTATAAGTAGCCAGACCACAGTCTCAGCAACACGGACTCTCTCTCACCAAGGCTGACTTTGCCTCAAGTCTAATTTGCTACCAAAAAATGACTACTACAGGACATGTGTAAGGCTGTCTAAAATATTGTACTTTTACATGGTTGTGTGTGTGTCACTCATTTCATCACAGAAGGCTTGCTGCCACCCTGGGCTCTATTTAGGGAAATGACAGAATTTCCCTCTTTCGTTACCACCAATAACTGTATCTCGTTATAACTCCTCCATTTGTTCTCTCTTTTCTCTATAACCCTATGGAATCTTTTATTTTAAGGGAATGGAACACTGACAGTGGTGGAAAACTTACCTTCCCTCCTATATTTCTCCAAAACCTCTCTCTTACCTAGAGCTCCCTGAGACTTCAGGACTGTAAAACCCAGAAAAATTCCTGTATTTTCCTTCTGCCAAATCTCATTCATGACTTGAAGTAGCAGTCATAGAACTGACAAATTCTTGATCGAAGGAAAGGAATAATGCTATAAATATCAGGAAAAATGATATTATTTCAAATACCTTCATAATGTATTCTGCCTAAGCCTCTCAGTGTTTTTCTTTTTTAGATTTTAACTGAGTGAGCTTGAAATCTTATTTAACTTCTCTAAGCCTTATTTCCCTCATCTGGTGGAGAGAGGGCCCACAATAGCAATATCTCAGACTCACTGTGATTATTAAACGGCATGCCCACAAGTGACTCAGCATGGCATCTAGTTCCTTTTAAATATTGTTCAGTAAAGATTAGCTATGTATAAGCCATGTGTTGTTATTCAACTAATTATAAAAGACAGCTAACAAGGGAGAAAGTCTCTGAACTTTCCCTGCAGTGTTACTCAAACTCTAACTGCTACGTTTGTGATACTTGGAGCAGTGCTAGGGACATGTCACCAATAATTTCAGAAAATATCCTAACAATAACTCAAGTTCTGAAAGACCTTCAAACATGGGGCTGTGGAAGTCAGCTATGAAACCTAAGGAATTAGCTAAATTGACAGCATTCCCAAGGAGAAAGAGCCAGGTTAATGCCTGCTGCCAGGAATCTTTGCTCCTACATTTCAAACTCAGTGGAGGTCACAGATGAGACGGCCTCCCAGGGCCTCCTATAGCTTCCTAATATTGCAAGTTCCCCTGCTGTCTTGTCATGTCACATGCCAGCGATAAAAGCTTTCCCCTGTGCTCTTTCTCAGCAAAGCTCCATGGTCTTTGAATTTCAGATGTAAAAGGAGACAAGTGCAACAGTGCATTACAGTGGCTTGAGGACCCAAACTGTTTTTGAAATCCTGTTTAGATGGGCGCCTGGGTGGCTCAGTTGGTTAAGCGACTGCCTTTGACTCAGGTCATGATCCTGGAGTCCTGGGATCGAGTCCCACATAGGGCTTCATGCTCAACAGGGAGTCTGCTTCTCCCTCTGACCCTCTTCCCTCTTGTGCTTTCTATCTCTCATTCGCTCTCTCTCAAATAAATAAATAAAATCTTTAAAAAAAAAGAAATCCTGTTTAGAGTTCACAAATTGTAAACTCTGAGTGCAAAGGAGGGCCAAGATTTCAAGTGTCTCTTTTGTTGTTATTGCTTACAACTCATTTGAAAGCTGCATGGTATGTGCGTGTGTGCACATGAGGACGTGTGTGGGTGACTCTCATTTGTGATATGTATTCATGTACCTGCTATGGTTGTTGAACATCTAAGATGGAGAATTAAACAACTTCTGGAATTAGGAAGCCCCTAAAGAACATCTATTCAAACTCCGTACTGAAGAGCAGGACTGGATAACAGTGCTGCAAAATTCAAAATAAGGATTCAAACCTCATATAAATGTGTTCTCACTTGCATATCTAGGCAGAAAATCAGTAGTTGTTGTAGGGGCATTTCCTTTTTTCTGCATCTTGCTTGCTCTCATTCACCACAACATCACCCCCAACACACACACACATACACACACACACACACAGGCACATGCACCTCAGATGAACCTCGTTTCCCATATAAGCCTCAATAGTTTTGCTTCGGAAGTTTATTTTTCTAAATGTTCTTGTTTCTGAATTGAATGTTTTTCTTCCACATAACTGTGTCTCTAAATCATTTACTTACACTAATTGAGAACCTACAATATGCCAATATGCCAGGCATTGGACTGAGCTTTCAGTACATTTTGTAGAATAAATTATAGTTAAAGAGGTGACCCCATTCTGTTAGAAGAAAACACTCTCTTCTCAGAAATTCCATAGAACATAAACTGAGCATTCCATATAGCCTACATTGTCTTCTGTGTTGCAGCATTCCCAAAGAGAAAGGAGTGCTTTTGACTTTATTTTAAACCTTCCTAATTACATGTCACTCTATGTGGAACAATGTAAATATTTCAAAAATATTTTAAAAGAATAAATGAATAATAGAATGAATATAGCAAATGCATATCCTAGGAATCAATCTATTTTCCTAGGGAGCCATCTGCATTTAAACAGATACACACATATCAAGACAGCACCTTAATATCCAAGGTAATGATGCAATCTTAAAAATTCCTGTTATGTTCATTCATTTTTAATATAATAAAGTATTTACAGTGTTCCTACTACTTGCATGGCTACATAGTAGACAACTGAGATACAAAGATGCCTTATAAAGACATATATTTTTGTTAATCTGGTAGCCAAAATCAATATGCAAACAAATAAATTCCAATACTTGGTAAAAAATGAAGAAATAGCAATTCAGAAGATTGGTTAATCCTATTCAACAGGGAAACTATTTTCGAAGGAGATGTCTTTGTTGGGTGTGTGTTCTTCTGTATAAAGATTCAGAGTCAGGAAGAGAGCCTGGCATGATAAAGAACTAAGATATGTGTTATTGAAATAGAATTGAAGGGAGGGGGAGGCTGTTTGTTGTTGTTCTAGGAGATGCGGTCAAAGAAGTAAGCAGGGGACATGATTTGGAAAGTCTTGTATTCATGCTAGAAAATTTTATATTCTAAGTTATGGGGAATTATAATAGGATGTCCAACTGTCTACTGACATGGCTTACAATGTAGTGATGGAAAGAATAGGCTCAGAATCCACAATGCCAGGATTTAGAACCCAGCTAGCAGTTAACAAGCTGTGAGACTTTGGTTAATTTATGGAAATTTTCTGTGCATCAGTTTTCATATTCATAAATGGTGATAAAAATATAACCTATATAAATATATATATAAAACCTTTATCTAGAGTTGTGAGGATTTAATTAGGTAATAAATGCAAATCAATTAGAGCAGTGCCTGTCTAAGAAGTGTTACCTCTTACCCTTACTGGTTTTCTTGATATACCAAAGTTCTGGCAATATCATGAATGTGAGAAGATCAAGGTTAGAGTCAGCAAGTCAATGAAATAGAAGAATCCTATGATGAGGACTTCACACAACGTCTTATACATACTTAAGAGCAACGAATTCTGAAATGACTGTGCAAATTGTAAGGATCTTTATGAAGCAGATATGAGGACAGAAGGTGATGAGAATCTCCCGTGTTATATAACCTTTGCATGTTTCTGTTGGATGTTGACTAAGACCTTCTTTTGGAAAGCTGTGATCACTCAAATTCTCAAAAAACTGCTAGTGTTGGCTTTCTGTGTGCTCTGCCAAAGAAAACCGCTATGCTTTCTAACTGCTGAGTACTTACTTAGGGTGCCAAGATTTGCCCTGTATTAGAAAGTAGAGTAGGCAGAGTCATGGTTCTCCAAAGAAGTTCACACCCTAATCTCCAGAAGTGATGAATCTGTTCTGGCATATAAGGCAAAGGGGAATTAAGGCTGCAGATGGAATTAAGGGTGCTAATCAGCTGATGTAAAGATAGAGAGATGATCCTGAATTATCCACATGGGCCAGTGCAATCAGAGAGTACTCAAAGTATAGGAGTCAGAGTCAATGGGAGATGTGAGCACAGAAGAAAGATACTGAGAGAGGTGATGTGAGCACAGAAGAAAGATACTGAGAGATGTGCTGGTACTGGCTTTGAAGATGGAAGAAGTGGGCCTTTAGAAACTTGGAAAGGCCAGGAAATGGAATCTCACATAAAGCTTCCAAGCGAGACCATAGCTTCACAAACATCTTGATTTTAGCCCCTTAAAATCCATGTTGGCCTTCTGGCCTACAGAACAATAAAATAATAATCTGTGTTGTTTAAGCCTCTAATTCTGTGACAATTTGTTACAGCAAACTGAATACCAATAAAAAGCTACTGTATATATATATATTTAATATAACATATTATATAATATAATCATAATATGTAAACTATTATATGTAACTGTATATTAATATACAGTCATATATAATACAGAGCATTAATATAGTATATATTATATATTATAGGCATACTATTATAATTATATATGTACTCATAATAATATGTAGTATTAATATAGTATATATTAAATATTATAAATATACTATAATTATCATATGTATACTAATGTGTATTATTAAATAAGTATATAATAAAGAATCATATGTATATCCCCAAAATGGTTTTCTTTTATCTCTTTTTAAAAAATGCTTCACTGGGACGCCTGGGTGGCTCAGTTGGTTGAGCGACTGCCTTCGGCTCAGGTCATGATCCTGGAGTCCCGGGATCGAGTCCCGCGTCGGGCTCCCTGCTCAGCGGGGAGTCTGCTTCTCCCTCGGACCCTCCCCCCTCTCAGGCTCGCTCTATCTCACTCTCTCTCTCAGATAAATAAATAAAATCTTTAAAAATAAATAAATTAAATAAATAAATAAATAAATAATGCTTCACTGAAAGAGGGGGCGCCTGGGTGGCTCAGTTGGTTAAGCACCTGCCTTTGGCTCAGGGCATGATCCCAGGGTCCTGCGATGGAGCCCCACATCTGGCTTCTCCCTCTCCCTCTCCTTGTTCTCTCTTTCTCTCTCTCTCTCTCTTTCAGATAAATAAAGTCTAAAAAGATGGTTTGAAAAATGTTTCACTGAAAGATATCTTCATGTCTAGTTTGGAAGAAATAAATTAATTAACAATTAGTTCTCAAAAATTATCTAGTGATGTAGATGATACTCATTTTACAGATTGAAAAATGAAGGCATTGTGAATTTAAGTAATTGTCCTAGGTCATAGAGTTAATATATGTGGAAACAAGGAATCAAACTGGGTGAACTCACTTGAGAGCACATACTGTGGTTTTTGTTTTTTTTAATGTAAAAGACGATGGAAAGTTTTTATAATTAACAAATAAAATGGTAATATATTTTAATTCTAGAACATGATTTGACATACATATACAGTGTGAAAGTTCTCCTAGAGTCAGGTTAGTTAACACATCCATCATCCCATCTGGTCACTTTCTTTTTTTGGCAGGGTGGGGAGGTGAAAATGCTTAAAATCTATGCTCCTAGCAAACTGCAAGTACACATTACAGTATTACCAGCTGTAGTCACTACAGTATAAATTAGTTCCTCAGAAATTATTCGTTTTTTAACTGAAAATTGGTATCCTTTACCACACTCTCACCATTTTCCCCATAGGCAACCACTCTTCTTGTCTGTTTCTGTGAGTTTCATTTTTTTTTTAAGATTCCACATATAAGTGACACCATGCAGCATCTATACCTCTGTCTGGTTTACTTCAGTTAGCATAATACCCTCCAGTTTCACCCATGTTGTCACAAATGGCAGGGTTTTCTCCTTTTTTGACTGAATAATATTCCAGTGTGTATTGTACATGTTTGTGCATATCACATTTTCTTTATTTATTCATCCACTGGCAGACACACAGACTGTCTCCATATCTTCCATACCTATTGTGAATAACAATGGCATAAACATGAGGAGTGCAGATAGTCTCTTTGAGATTGTGATTTTGTTTCCTTTGGACATACACTCAAAAGTAGGAATGCTGGATTATGTGGGAGTCCTATTTTTAATCTTTTGAGAAATCTTCATCCTCTTTTCACAACAGCTGTACCAATTTACATTCCCAACAGTGCACAGGGGTTCCCTTTTCTCTACATCCTTGCCAAAACTTGTTATCTCTTTTCTTCATGGCAGCCATTCTAATAGCCATTCTAATAGGTATGAGGTGATATCTCACTGTGGTTTGGATTTTCATTTTCCTGATGATTAGCAATGTTGAGCATCTTTTCATACACCTATTGGCCATTTGTGTGTTTGGGGAAAAGTCTATTTAAGTCTTTGCCTGTTTTTTGTTTTCTGGGTTATTTTTGTTTGTCTCACTATTGCTTTAATAAAGTCCTAAAAGATAGGCCATGACAGCATAAAACTGAGATTTAAATAACATTACAACTGGATTATTTCTGAATAGTAAAAGGCCATAAAGTTAGCAGACTTTAAATAAACATATAATTAAATTTTATAATAGGATAATGCAAGTATAAATATTTTGCATATCTTCATTTCAATATATTATTATGAACCAACAGTGCATTTAGTTGATTATTAAGTTACTAATTATATTGTTTCTTTTTTTTCAGGTATAGAATCTAGTGATTCATCACTTACTTACAACACCCAATGCTCATCACAAGTGCCCTCCTTAATACCCATCACCATTTAACCCGTCCCCCTGCCCACTTCCTGTCCAATAACACTCAGTTTGTTCTATATAGCTGAGAGTCTGTTTTCTGGTTTGCCTCTCTTTTTCCCCACCATGTTCATGTTGTGTTTCTTAAATTCCATATATGAGTAAAATCATATGGCATTTGTCTTTCTTTGACTTATTTCACTTAGCATTATACTCTCTAGCTCCATCCATGTTTTTGCAAATGGCAAGATTTCATTCTTTTTTATGGCTCAGTAATATCCCATTGTGTGTGTGTGTGTGTGTGTGTGTGTGTGTGTGTGTGGGTGGGTGGGTGGGTGGGTGTGGTGTGGGTGTGTATATATATATATATATGTATGTATATATATACCACATCTTTATCCATTCACTTATTGATGGACACTTGGGCTACTTCCATAATTTGGCTATTGTAAATAAAGCTGCTATAAACACAGCAGTGCATGTATCCTTTTGAATTAAGTGTTTTTGTATTCTTTGGGTAAATAACCAATACTGTGATTACTGGATCATAGGGTACTTCTATTTTTAACTTTTTGAGGAACCTCCATACTGTTTTCCACAGTGGCTGCACCAGTTTGCATTCCCACCAACAGTGCAAGAGGGTTCCCTTTTCACCACATCCTTGCCAACACCTGTTGTTTTCGTGTTGTTAATTTTAGCCATTCTGACAGGTATGAAGTGATATCTCTTTGTAGCTTTGATTTGTATTTTCCTGATGATCAATAATGTTGAAGGTCTTTGTCTGTTTTTTAATTGGGTTATCTATTTGTTTGCTATTGAGTTGAGTTCCTTGTATATTTTGGATATTAATCCCTTATCAGATGTGTAGTTTGCAAATGTTTTCTCTCATTGCATAGATTGCCTCTTCATTTTGTTAACAGTTTATTTTTCTATACAGGGGCATTTTAGTTTAATGTAGTCTCACTTGTTCATTTTGCTTTCATTGTCTTTCCTTTTGGATCAAATCCAAAAAAGTCATTACCAGGACTGATGCCAAGAAGTTTACCTTCTATGTTTTCTTCTAGTTTTATGGTTTCAGGTCTTATGTTCAAGTCTTTAATCCATTTTGAGTTAATTTCTGTATATGATAATGGGTCCAACTTCATTCTTCTGCATGTGGATACCCAGTTTTCCCAAAACCATTTATTAAAGTGACTATCCTTGGGCGCGTACTGAATGGAACATTGGGTGTTATATGCAAACAATGAATCATGGAACACTACATCGAAAACTAATGATGTAATGTATGATGACTAACATAATATAATAAAATAAAATTTTAAAAAAAGTGACTATCCTTTCCTCATGGTGTATTAAGGATTTGATTCTCATTCTTACCACTTCAATTCAACATAGTACTGGAAGTCCTAGCTAGAACAATTAAGTAAGAAAAAAAATAAAAGGCAACCAAATCTGAAAAGAAGAATAAAACTGTGTGTTTGCAGATGACATATTATCTACAGAAACCCCTAAAGACTCCACCAAAAAAGACTATTAAAACTAATAAATTCAAACAAAGTTGTAGGATACAAAATCAATATTAAAAAGTAAGTTTTGTTTCTATACACTAATGCTGAACTATCAGAAAGAGAAATTAAGAAAATAATCACAATAGGATAGAAAACAATACTTAGGAATAAATTAACCAAGGAGGTGAAAGATCTGTACACTTAAAAGACAATGATAAAAGATATTGAAGGTATCATAAATAAATGGAAATATATTCCTTGTTCTCAGGTCAGAAGAATTAATACTGTTAAAATGTACATACTACCAAGGTGGTCAATGGATTCAGTACAATCCCCATCAAAAATCCAATGGTACTTTCCACAGAAAGAGTGAAAGCAATTCTAAAATACATGTGGAACTACACATGACAATAGCCAAAGCAATCATGACAAAGCTGGAATAAGCATCAAACTTCCTGACTTCAATCTATATTATAAAACTATAATAATCACAGCAGTATGGCATTAGCATCAAAACAGACACAGATCAATGGAACAGAAGTAAGCCCATACACATATGGTCAATTAATGTTCAACAAAGTCACCAAGAATACACCAACTGAGAGCACATGCTCTTAATGACCGATGATCCTGCTTCTCACTATATTCCAGTGGTTGAGTCCATGGCATGTGAAGCCTAAGTGGCTTTCAGAGTAATTCTGACATTCACTTCTAATTGTGAGGCATTGCTTTAATTGCAAAACTCCATTTGCTGCTTCGTGGGCAGACTTATACCCACAGTATCAGCTTTTTCCCCCCTGATACACAAAAGGGATGGAAAATTGAATAAAAATCCCAGTTACATTAAAGGGCTTTCCTGCTTGAAATGAAAAATTAAATGAGATACTGCCATAATACTTCCTGCACAGTACAATGAAACGATTTTTAGGAAACAGTAGTTTGTATCTCACTTTTTAATCCTGAGCAGTAATACTGTGTAGAATAGTGAGTCAAATCTGACACTTTAGCTTCAACATCTAAATGTGCTAAACCTCATACATGTACAGCATGAAAACACTCTAAACACTTTGGGGCAACTGTCCGATGCAGTTTTAAAGTACCTTTTCATATTATTTTTATAACATTGTTGTCAAAAAGACCTCTAAGGTGAGGAATGATGTTATTTTTCCCTATTTGATCCAGAAAAAACTTGAGTATCAGAAAGTGGTAAGACAAGTAAGGCGACTATTGGTTCAAAAATACGTGACTTCTAATACTGTATGATTTCACTGATATGTGGAATTTAACAAACAAAACAGATGAACGAAGGGGGAGGGAGGAAAACCACAAGAGACTTAACTATAGAGAACAAAATGAGGGTTGGATCGAGGAGAGGTGGATGGTGGGATGGACTGAATGGGTGATGGGTATTAAGGAGGGCACTTGTGACCAGCACTGAGGGTTGCATGTTAAGTGATGAGCCACTAAATTCTACTCCTGAAACCAATACTACACTGTATGTTCACTAACTAGAATTTAAATAAAAACTCAAAACAAACAAAAACTTTATAATTATTGGGGGAAAAAATACATGTCCTATGGATTCCTATCTTGTCATCTGCCTTTGCCTAAAAATGATTATTCTCAGATTTGTAAAATTCACAGTCACAGTATTCAGCTCAGCAAATCATTTCTCTTGCACATGCATTATGAATAAAAAGTATTTCATAAATCAAGAGGCTCTAATCAGGAAGATGTTATGTAAACAAGCATCCGATAGTCGTCAACCAAGATTTACCAAACCCTATATAAGGAAAACGGGCCTCGGGCCCAGCAAAAGTAAATGCATCCTGGTGAAACCAGTCACCTGAACACACTGGGACTAAGAAGGTATGAACAGCTGCTTACCGTGAGTGCAGAGAAATCAGAGGAGTAGAGCAGGTGCTGCAGCAGCAAGTCCTTGCTGCCTGTGAAGAAAGAGAAACGTGCAAATGGAAAATGATGACTTGATTAAAATGTTCTCCCATGCCTCTATTATGACATGAATGGACAATCTTTTTCTTGAGCCACATTTTCTTCATATTTAAATAATTCTCTGGGGTTCTGAATTCACTCTTCAGACAATAAGTAAAGCCGAGTTCACTCCTCAGACAATAAGTAAAACATGTTCTCTGAAGGAGGACTCTAATCCCACTTGGAGAACCCACGCTGACTTGGACTTTCCGGTCCGGCACACAAGGATTTGGTATTTAAGACTAATATGTTTTCCTTCTAGGACTTCTCCCCGTGACCTGATAATGGAAAATGCCCTACAAAAGGGTGTCCTAAGAGTCAATATCATTATACTTAAAAATCACCTGAAAGCTTTTCCACTCCTCCACCTGGCCTGCATTTGCTTGGCGTCTCTGCCAGACCCAGGCGGGGGTGGCCGCCCGCAGACTCTCTCGCCCTCAAGAAATGATTCCTGTTCTCATGTGGGTGATCTTTGTTTATCTCCACAGAGGTGATTAGTCCGGGGAACAAATAAAAGCACTCAGAAATTAAAAAAAAAAAAATCTTTGTGTCAATTATTCAATTGACATTCAATCCAATAGCGAGGCCTATTAATTCCGCCTCCTAAATTTTATTCCAAATATATCCAGATATCCTCCATATTTGCTGTTATTTTCCTCGTCTAGGTCATCATTATCCCTCGCCTGTCAACACGCTCCTACTATATGGTTGTACCCATTTTCACTATTTATCCTTTTAATCTAACTCTACATAATTTTTAGAGTAATCTTTTTTTAAAAGTTATATTGCAAACTTCGGTGTCTTTCCACTGTACATCAAACACATTTCAAAGTTACCTTGGCCAACATGTAAAATGACCGTATAAACTTTTTCCAAATTAGGGTACCTTTGAAACTAATAAAGGACACTATTAATAATTACACCAGAAAAACAGACATAAAGCAGATATAAATACTCTTCATGACAATCTGGGTCATAGGATCACTCTACCTGTAAGAGTCTGCATCACCTGATCTATACCTAGATCTTAAAACCTTTATCTAGTTCCCCTCCTCTTATCCTGCTCCCACTGTGGTGGGTATTTTTCAGTTTTTCAAACAGAAAAAAAAAAAAAAAAAGGTCTCAAGTTATTTCCTGTCCCTGGCATTTTTTCTCTCTTTTCTCACATGCTTTAAAAGTGACCTCTTCATAGTTTTCTTTCCTGAACAGCCCATCCGATAGACATCTTTCCACTCAAAATAATGATCTTAGATACTTGTATGCATCTTTTATAGAATGATGCTTAATTAATTAATGTTAATTTTTCTCTCCTCTAATATAATGTATTATAACCAATTGAAGAAAGGGACTATATCTTATATCCCTGCACCTAAACAGTATGCCTGACACATCCTGGACCCTCAGCAAACATCAAATAATGAATGAGGACTACAAAGTGTTGATTGGATCCCTGGGGAAGATATGACTAACACAGCAAGGGTGATTACGAAATATTGTTCCTCTATGCTGGAATTTTAAAGGTGAATCAGGCCTTATCCTAATAACGCATTACTCTAACCTTTAAGCAAATCAAGCACAGAAAATGGAGTGGTATGGTTCACCTAGCCATACTGTAACTTCCCATATGGATGACTCCTGATTTTTAATTAATAACCACAATGAGACTAAAGACATTTTAATAAAGATAATATTTTATGGAGTAAAGAAGAGTAAGAGTTGTAAATTTCGTCTTCAAATTAAGATGGAATCATAATAGTAATAGAATATCTCATATTTCTCATCAAATTATAATTGTACCACCACCACAACCCTACACAGCTATCAACTCATATCTATATAATTGCAATTAACTATTGTTTTATTTTCCCTCTAAATCCACTCTTTGTATCACTTACAAATTATTCTTGAATATGGGACATCATTCGCCAATCCTCTAGAATTAATTAGTTGTGTCTTATGGTGTATCATATTCTTGAGCCATATCTGTATTATAACATTTACCACATCATCTCCCTATTTATGTAATTATATGATTTCTTCCAGACAAGAGTGAGTACTCAAAATAACAGGGATTCAGTCTTATTTTTGTTCCTCTAAGACCAAGCACAGGGTCTAGTAAGTGGTGGGTTCTTCAAAGATGTTGATTGAAAGAATAAGTTTCCTTTTTTTTATTCTTCATTTTCCTCATTAGGATATTTCAAATATCCTCATTACCAAAAGACAGCTACCTAAAGAATTCAGCTTGATATTCAAAACCCTTAGCAATATGGCCCCACCCTAAATAGCCACCCAATACAAGTAACCCCTCTATTGCAAAGCAAAAGTCATATAGTTCCCAATTACAAGACAATAAGTACCACCAAGGGACTATAAGTTTCCTGATGGACTTTGCCTTGTTACCTCTACTTTTGGAATTTACAAATTTGAGAAGATGCGTATGTGTAATTTAATCCTTTAAAGATAACTGATTAAAGAGAAAATAGTGTTCTGAGGAATAAGATGATTGCATGTTGCTATAATATAAGGCAATGTGTAGGATGTGATTGAAATAGTCAAATCTTATGAATTCAAGATCAAAGCCAATGCTCTGTGACTTTGAGTTTAGTCATTATCCATAGCAAAGCTTTTGATGTTTTCTTTCTTACCTTTTTTTTTTTTTTTGAGATTGTCGAGTAATTATAGGTTAGGAGATAAAAGATTAGAAATCTGGTGTAAATGAGGCTTGCTTCTTTTATTTTAAAGGTATTATCAGAGCAAATGCAAACAAATCATTTTTTACAAGATTGAGACAACAGGAAAATAGAAAAAAAAGTAATTTTGTTGGTGGTGGGGATATTTCATTTTCTTTTATATTTTTGTATGTTTATCTTTCAAAACCAGAAACATCAATAATGTAATCTTCAGCAGCTTTTTTACTCTAGAAAAATTAATGAGAATAAAGAACAGTAAACATATTTTTCTTTTCAAACACCATTAAATTATTCAATGTTTCCATGAAATTTTCTTAAAAATATATCAAAGTCTAGCCAAAAAAATCATTTCCTATCCCTCCTAAAAGTGCTTTGACTTTCTAATAAGTATCTGTAAAATACATACTTAAACACTGTATCAGGCTAAACAAAATTTTATATGATTGGTGTCACCTTAATTTATTTAAATATATGTAGGAACATTTCATATAGACATCATTTATTACTGATTTAAAGAGATGATTATGATCTAGGAGGAGGATCAGACCCTTGAAAAAATAAACTAACCATTTAATTATTAGTTTTGGAAATCTGACTGAATTCATTTCTTATCACTTATATGCAACACCCCCCCTCTTTCCCCAAGTATTTATTTACTTAAAGCAGGAGAATAGCTTGTTCTTTATCAGGTAAGTGTCTTCTCACCACTATGAGCGCTTTCTACAACCAAATTTGTCTACTTAACATCTTTCAGATATATATGCCCAGTTCTACCTTATAAATGATAATAAAATGACTTTACTAGGTAAATCTTCTTGAAGGTTATTATTTCCAGGTCCTATGCAAACTACTTTGGTGTGTTTATCTCATTTAATTCTCTCAACATTCATAATTGGGTAGGCATGACTCTAATAAGCTAAATAGCCTACTCATGGTCACATACATACATACATACATACATACATAAAAGAGAAGGGGAAAAAAGATAGAGGAATTGTTTGAAGCTAGTAGAGGATAGGTATTTATTCTATGAAGAAAGGAAGAAAAAAAGAAAGAAAGAAAGAAAGAGAAAGAAAGAGAGAAAGAAAGAAACGGAAGGAAGGAAGGAAGGAAGGAAGGAAGAAAGAAAGAAAAGAAAGAAAGAAAGAAAGAAAGAAAGAAAGAAAGAAAGAAAGAAAGAAAGAAAGAAAGAAAGAAAGAAAGAAAGAAAGAAAGAAAGAAAGAACGGACAAGGAAAAAAGAAAGAAAGAATACTCTTCATCTCTGCTGACTTTGCTCTATAATTGAGATGACAATATTTGACATTGTCCTTTATGGGAATTATATTCACATTTAACTGAATTTTTCTTCCTAATTAGAACCAGTCCAAAGAATCTAAAAGATGTCATAAAATTTCATTAAAACAGAACATCAAATGTACTTTAAAATGTAATAAATGTTTTCTGAAAGTAGGCGACATGCATCATAGAATGTTTAATGGGAAAGAACTCTGAGTTTATCCCTATAATGCCACCATCCTGATGGACCCATCGGTATAGGAGCTTCGGTAAATTCATCTATTACAGAAAGTATAAAGGTGAAATTATTTCAACTGGTACTTCCAATTCTTTTTTTTTTTTTTCTGTGATCTGCTACCCACAAAAAGGCAAAGTGGAGGGCTTTTTCCATATTGCTAAGTTTATGCACTTTTGCTATCCTTTAACAGAGTTTGGTGTTTCTGTTACGTGTGCCATTCTGCTTATTTTTCACTGCTTATTGATCAGAATTTCTCTATTCTGCAGAAAAGAATCATGAACTTTTCTCAATAAATGTATATGCACTGAACCAACTTAAATTAGAACAAAGTGTTCTAAAATGGCAGGTTATCAAGCCAAGAGTTACAGATGTGGTTTCATTGTACTGAGATTTGTTTGCATGATGACTCTTCTACTTGTTTTAAATATAATAGTACAGTGGCAATTAAGCTTTGGAGCTTGTCTACATATAGTTGAGTATTTTTCTATTCACTCATCTCACATCTGCCACATCTGAACTTTTAGTATAAATTTATTTTTAACTGAATTCTCACTTCAACATTTATTATTCTAAAGATAACTACCTTAGTTTGCCAGTAGAATCTGGGGCATATGATGTTAGTTTGTTTGTTTCCATATAATTCAGCTTTTCTTTAATTAAACATAAAGCTTTTGATAGAATCTATATAACTTCATATTTGAGGAGATTTCTCTTGTGTGCATTAAACTTAATCAGAAAATCTAAGGGAGAATTCAGTTAATAATTCAGGGTACTTTGTAATGTATAATTATTTTAATTTAACAGAAGTCAAATAAATGTTTAATTTTAAGTGATAAATAGAAATTCTGATCATAAACATGGCAAAATAAGAAGAATGGCAAATATGGCAGGACACTGTACTCTTTTAAAGGATGACAAAAATTCATAAACTTAGTAATGTGGAAAAATCTTAGAGTCCTTGCTTTTCCTTTTTGATCACATGAAAAAATGGAGTTGGAGGTTATTATAGAAATAATTTCACCTATTTGTTTTCCATTGTATAAATAAGTTGAATCATTTATTGGTTGAGGTAAAACTTCCCTTTATACAAATCTCATTTGCTATTTCACAACATGTCATTTGATATCTCACAAATCTCATTTGATATCTCACAAAATTGAAGAAAAATGGCTTAATTATTTTAGTTACAAAACTAGCTCAGCTCTTTAGACAAAATAATATTTTTAATGTTTTTATTTTTTATTATATGTGCTGCTGAAGCAAGCACAAAATGATATTTTTTTAGATTTATTTATTTGAGAGAGAGAGAGCACAAAGTGGGAGGGGCAGAGGGAGAGAGAATCTGAAGCAGACTCCATGCTGAGTGTGGAGCCCAACTTAGGGCTTCATTCCAGAACCCTGAGATCATGACATGAGCCAAAACCAAGAGTCAGATGCTCAAATGACTATGCTACCCAGGAGCCCCAAAATAATAATATTTACATACTAGAAAAAATTTCCAAGTTTAGTACAGCAGTATCATTTTATAGGGCTTTAATTAACCATGGTTCTACTTTATTTAAAATAAAAGATTTCTAGCATTATAGCCACAAGCAGATCTATAAAAAGAGGTTCTGAAACTGAGAAATAAAAACATTTTTTAAACTTATTTATTTTAGAGAGGGAGGGAGGGGCAGAGGAAGAAGGGGAGAGAGAACCTGAAGCAGACTCCCAGCCAGAGCAGGGCCCCAACATGGGGCTCAATCTCTCGACCCAGAGATCATGACCTGAGCCCAAATCTAGAGTCTGGCACTTAACTGACTGAGCCACTTAGGCGCCCCAGAAATAAAAACAGTTATAATCACCTTCTTTCAGTGCCTTCAAACCCTTACCAGAGCATTAATGCTCAATAAACAATTACATTTTTTGGTAAGTATTCACAGTTTACATGGTTTCTGTGTCACCTCATTGTCCTCAATCATTTTGTTTCCCTTTTTCTTAAAACCACACATTTGGGTTCTATGGGTTCACACCAAAATACTAGATCAACACTGGTGTCCTTTTAACTTTTGGAGAAAACAAACACTAACACACTATTATTCGCAGATGCATTCTCAGGGACTAGCATTGTTTTGAGTGAAGTAAAATTGTTAAAAAATAATAATAAATCCAAAGAATAGAGTCAGTAATCCTGTACCCTAAAGTAATAAAAGTAATAATCTGACAATAATATATTTTATATTTTTAAATGTTTTACTCTTAATTTTTTTGGCTCAAGTAAATAAGTAAGGTATTTGAGTATACACAAAGAATTTTTTTTGCTTTTATTTGTATATTTTAAATTTTATAGGCCATCCCTTTTATTATCACTGAAATGAACTAATTTTCAACATCATTTAACAAAACCATTTTCCCTTTGTAGAATTCAAGCATCCCAGAATATTTTGGTTTCTAAAATATAACTGAAGACTTAAATAGCTTTAATTCTATCAGTATGTAAGACCTATCATTGAAAATCTCTCTCTATAGCTGATCAAAATTTATTTGAATTTTAACAGCATGTCCCACTAGCAACAGTGATGCTCCTATATTTAATTTTTCTTAACTTCTTTTCCCTTTACACTCATTTCATACTGTTATATAAGTGTGTAATTTCAAATGTGTATATTTATATATATATATATTGGTTTTCTACTTTTGGAATGTTAAACACAAAACCATCTGGAGATTATGCAAATATTAACATAAGGGTAAACTACCATGCATTCTTTCTCTTGGACCTTAACTGAATGGAAGCATTCAACTCAGAATCTTATTCCAGAGTGAATCCACTATCTCATCTAGAAAACAATGAAGCCATTAAAACAAACAAACCAACAAACCCTCCTGTGAATACAGGCTATTCGTATCATTTTTCTTTCACCCTCTGCAAATGAGTCTTTACAATTTACTGTAAAAAAAATGACTTGATAAATTATTACCCCTTTGCCTGTAGGCTAGTGTTTATCAGAAACATTTTCCTTTTTCTTTTTTATGATTTTATTTATTTATTTGATAGAGAGAGGGCACAAGCCGGGGGAGTGGCAGGCAGCGGAAGAGGGAGAAGTAGGCTCCCCGCTGAGAGAGGGCCCAATGTGGGGTTCGATCCCAGGACCCTGGGATCATGACCTGAGCCAAAGGCAGACGCTTAACTGACTGAGCCACCCAGGCGCCCCCAGAAACATATCCACTAATATCCAAACTATTAGAAGAATAGTATCAGTAAATTTTTTTCAGCTTTATAAATATTTGGAAGATATTATGAGTCTTTGCTATTACAAACAAAAAAATACTTTATTTTCCAATACACTTTCTGAGCTCCACAGTATACAGAACTGGATGCTATGGGGCCCAAGGAAGGAAAAAAAAATGCGGCAACCAAATGTGGAAATAGGGCTTTGGAATAATGTTGATACAATCAATTATATTCAAAGTCACAGGGGCCATATAACCATTATGGTAAGATAAAGCCATTTTTGAGAATTCTTTGGCCATGACTTCACTATAAATCTAAGAAAACCGATATATTCCTTAAGCGTTAGCTACATGCTAGGCACTATGACAGTCTTTCTGTAATTGTATTATATTCATTATATCTGTTTAGTGCACCTAGAAGCTCTAAAAGATAAATATTATTATTGTCATACCATTTTACTGATAAGGATTCTGGGATATGGAGAAATTAAATTAATAGTACCAAGAAACACAGTAAATAAATGGTCAGTCTATCTCCAAAGTCTTTATTTCTCTTCAGCTCATATGAACTGCCGAAGAGCCTCACATGAAAAATATCCTTTAATGTCCATGCACAGGACCATAGTGTCACATACATACAAATACCCTTAATGTTCATCTCATACAATGTTCCCAAACACACACTTGAATTCCACTCCACAACACCTAAGGTCCACCTATGGATAAATAATTCCAAAGACAAATAAGTCATCCCAGCTCTTTTTGTCATTGGACAACCTTCCTCTGACTTTGAGGAACTATACTAGTGTCAGACAAGGCTCCATGCTCTTAAGAGTCAACCACAAGCTGGAAGGCAAGCTTATCAGTCTCATGGAACTTACATATTAATGGATGAGATAATAAAAAACAAATAAATAAATCAGAAAACATAGGTAATAATAATGGCTTTGAAGAGTCCAAAACAAGTTAATAGGATGAAGACTGAATGGGAGTGTACTTTAAAATTGAATGGTTATAGGCCTTTCTAAAAACATTTAAGCTAAAACCAGAATGACAGGAAACTCATAATATGTGAGGATAAGGAGAAAAATGTTCCATGCAGGGGGGAAAAATAAACTCATGCAGATATCCTAAAGTGGGAAACAAGCATGACCTATTCTGTATGTAAAGAAAGCAGCCAGTCAGAGTGGCTGTATGTGAAGGGCGGGAGGGATGCTGGGACTTAAGGGGCATTGCATATCCTGTTGAGGAGATAGAGTTTCTTTCTAAAAGAAGATGGTTTTAAGCAAGGAAGGGACGTTAACTTCTTTCTGTTGTTTAAAGCAGCAACTTTGCAATGTTGGGTTTTGAGACACGATAAGAGGCCAGAATGGAATAGAGAGACCAGTTAGGAGGCTATTGTTAGATGTCATTATCTTGGGCTCAGTTTTGGAGGTAGAACTCACAGGTCTTGCTCATAGATTGCATGTAGAAGGGAAAGAAAAATAAAAGGCAGTAAGTGGTTGGTTACCTCAAGTTTTTGACTTGAGGAAGTGAATGTTGATTCGATTTACTAAAATGGAGTTTTACTATCAGATGAGGTTTAATTCAGGAGGGAATGGAGGATTCAGTTTTGAAATTGTAAAGTTAAGATATATATTAGATACAGGAGATAAAAACCTATATTTTTAATCCATTTTTTTCTTTTATCCCTTAGTATGAGAGTCATAAAGACTAATGCCTCTTCTGCATGGCAGTACTTCAAACAGTAAAAGAATTTCTGCTTAGTTAATATTAACCTTCCTTGTAGGGCTTGTCTTAAAACATGCTTCCCTCACCATTCCATTTTTCTCTCCTCTGAATATGTTCCAATTTGCTTCTATAATCCAAACTGGGGGGCTGAGAACTGAGCATAACCAGACAGAGTGGCACTGGGAAGATATTTTAAAGAAGAGGATTCTCATGCTCAAACCGTAATGTGTCAAGCCCCCCATTCTAAGAAGTAACAGATGACAGGATCCTAGCATATAGAAATTTATTTTCTGTCAGTTAAGAAATACATATAACCTGACTTAATTGTGTTAGTTTAGGACAAGGATAGATTAGTAGATAAATGGGGAACAGAATACTCTCTTAGGATGGTAGTCTGTGGTTGTGTACTAAAGAGAAGGCGCTGGGGTACTGTATTAGTCTGGTAGGGCGACCATAACAAAATACCACACACAAGGTGATTTAAATAACAGAGATGTATTCTCTCACGGTTCAGGAGGCCAAAAGTCCAAAATCAAGTTGTTGCCAATTTAGTTTTTCCTGAAGTCTCCCTTCTCGTCTTGTCCTCAAATGACCCTGGTATCTCTTGCTCTTCATATAAAGGCACCAGTCCCATTGGAGTAGAGCCCCACTTTGATGGCCTTCTCCAGCCTTAATTATCTTTCTAATGCCTCTATTTCCAAATACAGTTATATTAGAGGTTGGGATTTCAACATACGAATTTGGTAGGGGAGGCACAATTTAGTCCATAACAGGTGAGAACTTCCAGCATTAGGGAGAGGAATATTTAAAGGGTATAGTGAAGACAAATGATTTTGTGCAACAGAGAAAGCCATATTTCTTTAGTGCAGCATAAAGGGGGACAATATATGAAGCTGTCTTAAACCAAGTCTGAGTGAAACATAGTATGTATTATTAACTACTTGGAATTTTAGTCTACCCTTTAAACTACAAAAAAGCTCAACAGGAAAAACTGGAAGAGTCCTCAGTTTTAGATTTCACCTTTATCTAGGCAATGGGGAAAATCAACAAGATAATGTCAGAGCCAAAGATAGATCCACAGAATACAAACTTTTAGATTCTCTCAGCCAAACTGTGTTGTGTCTAATTCTGGCACCTTTCTTTTTTAAAAAGTAGCTTGAGTTTGAACACATTTAAATTTGACAAACTGTCATACAAAGAGAACCTGAAGCAACTAGGAATGGTTAGCCTGTAGAAAATATATAGAGGAGAAATTATGTTTGCCTTCAGATATCGGAAAATTTGCTCTATGGAAGAGCAATGAGTCTTGTTCTGTGCAGTCTGGAGGGTAGAACTTAAGATCATTTGGTGGGAGCCACAAGGAAATTGCCAAGAAGACTGTTTTAATAATTATGTTATCCATCAAGTTAATGTTTTGCATTATAAAAATGGAACTTCAAACAGCCACTTGGAGAAAAAAGGACACTGGGGGACATCAAACACTGATTAGACATTTGAAATATATAATCTTCAAAGTTTCTTTCAACTCTGAAATCTAACATTGTACAATAAAGTCTTCATAGTTTAATTCAGTATCTATGAAAGATATTCAAACAGATTTATTGAGATAGTAAGTTCAGACAGAGATAATATTATTCAGTAATTTTTCTGCCCATAAGTGAAAATCCAAAGCTTGTAATTAAAATTATTTATAATTGGGGCACCTGGGTAGCTTGGCTGGTTAAGCATCTGACTCTTGACTTCAGCTCAGGTTGTGATCTTGGGGTCATGGGATCTGGCCCCTCACTGGGCTCTGCGCTCAGCAGGGAGTCTACTTGAGATTCTCTCTCCCTTTCCCTCTGTCCCTACCCCTGCTTGCACTCTCTCTCACTCTCTCTCTCGGATAAATAAATCTTTAAAAAATAAATATGAAACTACTTGTATCAAAACTATTATTATTCCCAAACCCAAAATTTGTTCTTGAAGCTTAATAAAATATTAAAAGAATACCATTTTAATTTTCCCTCAAGTATGGAAAGTAAGACTTATAAAGCATGTGTACTTAGTGTTCAAAGACTCAGTATTCTCATTTAAAATTTTTCAGTAATCCAAGACACTTTTTAGTGGTCAACAAGTTATAAATGTTTTGAGTTATTATTATTTTTTTAAGTAGCCTCCATGTTCAGCGTGGAGCCCAATGCAGGGCTTGAACTCATAACCCTGAAGATATACCTTAAAGCAATGCATTTTAAGGTTCAAAATCTATTTCAAGTTGCTTAATATGATTGCATTTAATTCATGTTATTTTAAAACCATTCAATAGGAAAATGAAAATCTATTACCTGCTGTTTGGTCAACTACAAATTGCATTATTCCTATTGATTAAAGCAAAAATTACATGGTGTAGTTTTTTTCCATATGTTTATTTCAATTATTCTATTATTTTACTGGTACATGTAGGAATCACAGCACTTTACCCAAGAAAGAACAAGGCCAAATGAATGAGTTATCATCCAGGGTTCACTGTTGGAATAGAAAAGTATATTTTAGTCAACCAGGGAATTATGATGTCAGATTTTCCTATAAACTTCAGCACTGGAGGGGCGCCTGGGTGGCTCAGTTGGTTAAGCGACTGCCTTCGGCTCAGGTCATGATCCTGGAGTCCCGGGATCGAGTCCCACATCGGGCTTCCTGTTCAGCAGGGAGTCTGCTTCTCCCTCTGACCCTCTTCCCTCTCGTGCTTTCTATCTCTCATTCTCTCTCTCTCTCAAATAAATAAATCTTTAAAAAAAAAAACTTCAGCACTGGCATATTGTAATCATTTCCGCTAATTTTTGCTAGGAAAACCCAACACATAGGTAAGAAAATTACAAAGTAAATCATTTCACTGCAGTGTTGTTATGAAAGACAGCAAATTCAAAATGATTTCCTATCCAAGTATTCAAATATATAAAAATGATATTATTATTCTATACCTATTTTAGTATTTTATTCTCTTTATTATTCTAATAATAATGGTATTTAATTATCTCATTGTTATATCATTATATAATAATTATTCTAGTTATTATAACCATAATAATTAATATGACCACACTAATACTGGTATTGAAAATATATTCTATAGAAAACTTTCACATATGTTTATATCAATTGATCCTCACAGCAGCCTTTCATGTACGGAAGGAAAACTATTTTCACCTTTTTTAGATGACAAAACTAATGTACAAGAGTCTATATGACCTGGCCACCGTCATCCACCTAATGAGGCAATATTATGCTCATTATAACACTTGGCCCTGTATTTACAAGTAATTACATCTATCTCAAACAATGAAAGCATTGGTTACATTTTTATTACCAAACCTTTTGCTCAAGAATTGCTATTATAGCTGATATGGGTATATCTGACTGAGTCACTTTCTTTGTTTCTCTTGATTCACATTCCTCTTCTAAAGATGTCCACAGTGAGTTTATGGATTGTACTACCTGATCAATTTTATTCTCCTAGAATTCTTTTATCAGAAAGATTATGAATGCTATTTTCACTACTAGTAATATCAAGCCTAGCATTCTTATTCTTATCCAGTCTTACCGTCCTTAAAACAAATTTTTATTTGCCCATTAACTTTTTTTTTCTGCTTTTTATACTGCTTCCTAATCCCTTCACTTATGTCTATTTTTGCATTGTTTTCTCTAATTTTGAGTTCTCTTTGCACTCAAATAAGTTTCCAAAGTTTCATCAGTCCTCGTTATGCATTTTATATCCTTTCTTCTAATGTTTTCAATAATTCTCTATGCTGTCCCCATGTTTCTGGATTTCCTCCTAGGTATGATTTAATCACTTTTCCACTTCCATTTTATACTGCTCAAAAATAGTATTCCTGCTCTCACTTTTTGTCATTCATCAACCCAAAGTAATTTGCTTTCTCTTCAGGTGATTTATATCACAAACCACTTCCCAATTACCAAATCAAATGGATACTTTTCAGATTTTGTCTTTGGGCAACTCTCAGCTAAATCTGCCGGTCTGTACTTTTTGTTTCTGGATTTTTTTTTTCTTTTAAGCTCAGCCTTCTCTAGGAGACTTGTCTATGTTATAATATTTATGAATAATGTGTTTATCCCTCTTGCTTTATTATATTGCACTTTATAAATATATAACTCACACATAGAGCGTACTGTTGATAGATATTTGCAATGGGTACAGTTGAGGCTATTACAATGCTTCTGTAAACATTCAGGAACACGCCTTTTACTGAGCATTTGCACAAGGCACGATTCTGATGGGTGCGTGGAATTGCTGGATCATGGAGTATGTCTACATTCAGTAAATACTGCAGAATATTGTATTTTAGTATACATGAATGTTAGTAAACACTGCAGAATAGTTTTCCAAGGTGTTTTAAAATAACTTATGCTGCTACCAGCAAGGTCTGGGAGTTCTACTTATCCTACATGCTTGCCAACTATTGGTGGTGTTAGCCTTTTTCATTTTAGTATTCTTGTGTGATACAGTGTCACAGTTTTATTTGTATGTTTCCAATGATTAGTGAAGTGGTCAAACTTTGTATATGTTTATTGTCCACTTGAAAAATCTCTTTTGTGAAGTGCTTATTTAACTCTGCCTGTTTTTAAAACTTGCATTATCTTTTTTTCTTGCAGATTTGTAGCATTTATTTAGGTATTGTTTTCATCCTACATCATGTTAAATGCCTTCTCTCTGTGCCTTATCTTTTCACCCTTCTACTGGTAATTATTGATAAACAATTCTTAATAATATAATTAATAAATAATTCTTAATTTTAATATAGTGTAATTTATCATTAATGCTTCTGGTATGGTTAGTGCTTTTTTTGTCCCAAGGAATCTTTGCCTACTCATAGCTCATAAATATACTGTCCTCTGTTATCGTCCAAAAGCCTGCTGCTTAACTTTCACACTTAGATCCACAGTCCTTCTGGAATTAATTTTTGTGTATGGTGTAAAATAGAGATCAAGATTTATTTATATTTTTCATATGGATTCCAAATGACCTAGCAACATTTATTCTAACAACCCTCTTTCCATTCATGTACTGCAGAGTCACCAGTGCCATAAAGCAGTAAATACATATGTGTGAGCTTGAGTCTGCACTTAATATCCTGATCCATTTGTGGGCTTGTCTGTCCTTGTGCCAATTTCACACTATCTTAATTACTGTCCCTTCACTACGGGTCCTACTATCAGAAGTATAAACTCCATCTGTGTCCTTCTTGGACACAATGTTTGCAGATATTTGCATTTCCATTAAATTTCAGAGTCATTTGCCACTTAAAACAACAACAATACTGCTGGTATTTTTATTTAGATTCATTTGTGTCTCTATAAATCAATTATATGGGTTATTATTATTATTTTTTACTTCACATTTCTTTCATTACTTCGAGATTTTGAAAGGAGCTAATTACCAGGCACCAGGAATCCCTAGTTTAGATGTTACATGGTCTTTTTAGTCATGTGCACAAAATAGATTTTTTTTCCCCAGGTGTAGAATGATGAGAGAATTTTTCTAGGGTATTTTCCATTCTGTCACATCAATGAGTTTATAACATTGCTTAGGAACAGCAGTCTTATGTATGCATGATTTTTATGTGTTTAATACTCCTTCCATGTCTTCCTGCTTTCTGTGGTATATAACAAATAGTGACTAAACAGTGTCTCAAGAGGGCAATATAAAATCCAAAACCAGTCCTCCAGTGGGATATAAAATTCCTAAACTGCCATTAACTATCATCAATTCTTTTGCCATTTCAGTTTTTATTTTTACTGCCTATAAATATTTGGCTATCTTAATAATATTTAAAATGATCATGCATATTAATGATTATGCAAATTTCTTACTCATTTATTCAATTTAAATACACTGAAGTTTGTATTGGGTGGAGAGAGAAGATATTAGGGAAAGAGCTACTGCTTTAGCAAAACCAATTACTATTTAAAAGTTCGAAATTTCAAACAGGGCAGGATTTTTCTGTCAAAGAGAAGATTCCTTAGGCTATAGTCATTTCAATGGGATTAGCCAAAGCAGAATCCCAGTAGAGACTGAGAAGCTGATCTCACATCGATCTCTTGAGGATATGGGCCCTGATAAATTCATACCAAATCAGAAGGCCTGTTTACCCACAACTAGATACATATCTAGCCCCTACCAAACTCATACTATGGTAAGCCTTCAGGGGTTGGAGGTAGGCTGGATAGAAATACACCCTTCTTTGTTCTTGGACAAATGAATCTCCAATGGGTGGACAGTAAAATGAAATCTCCTGACCCGCCAAAATGACTTTCATAATGTCTCTTTTTGTTCAGGAACCTACATTCTCCTACTGCATGAAACAATTTATTTTAAATTTTACAAGTTGCTTTCTTGCATCATCTCATCCTATGTTGGATATTTTTTAATAAGCTGAAAATACTGTAGAGTTTCTCATAGAAATTTTCATTAAGGGAATAATCAAGCCTCCTCATGGGCTTTAAGTTGCCAATTCTCCGCTAACAATACTCAACTTGAGAAGCTGCAATAAAGGCAAATCTGTACTCAGAGCTCTCAGAATCTTCATATAAAGATCACAACTAATTGATGAACTATATCTTAAGACCTATTTTTTTCAGCTATCAAATTGGCAGAAAACTGTACAAAGCTTGATATTGCCTAATGTTAATATGAAGCATGGCAAAACATGCAAAATCCTATAACATTAAAGCTCTTTAGAATGAAAAAATTAAAATTTAAAAATTTAAAAACTCTTTAGAGCATAATTGACAGCATCATTCAAAATTGAAAATGTACTTTCACTTTGACCCATCAAGTCCACTTGTAGAAATTTATTTTATATATAATCATAAAAGTGTATACAATAACAAAGTTATGCAGCATTGCTTATAATAAAAATATAATAATGAAATAGGTATGCACCATTGCTTATAATAACAAATAACTGGAAGCAACCTAACAATCCATCAATGAGTAAGCAGTGAAATAAATTACAGTAGATCCATACAATTAAATATTATGAAATCATTAAAAAAGAATGAAATATTTCTGTTCTGGTATGAAAAGACAATCTTGGATGAGGAAAGAGAATCTCTATAAAGCCAGGCAGCTTTTCAGCTATGTGGTTAACTACAACCTAAGCTAAAAAGGTCTAAAATGAACAACATACAATTTCTTTCTCTTAGACACTTTGTTATGGGAATATTGTGCAGTATTTATGAGATCATGACAGGAGTAAAGTAAAACCTACTCTTCCTGGAAATCACAAATTCAAACCTTGTCACCATGACTGCCCTAGATCGTTACCCAAATCTATTTGACTTTTAATGTACTTTATTGTAATTAATCCAGGCAAAAATACAGAGTGACAGTGAGTGGGAAGTGTTATATAGCCAACTCTCAAGGCTACAAATTATAAAAGAACACTAAATTCTGCCTCGAGCAGTAGTCTGCGTTAAAAGGCATCCTGCTCAAAATCCAGAAATGAACAACTTGTTATTCTGTTAATTATGGATGATTATAAGATCAAAACTCTTATGAACTTATTTTTGAAGCAACTGTATTAAGACTAGAAGATTGTATTATTTCTGGTTTGGGAACTACACATAAGATATAGTTGAAAACAGTTTTGCCATGTCTTCTAGCTTTAAAATGCTGGAATTCCTCCACAAGTTTCAGTGGCATAGGCGGAGGTAGATGGAGACGAGACATTTGCAAAGAAAAAAAAGCAATAAAGTAACAAAGTCTATTATGTCTTCTATGATTAAACTTAAGGAGACAGTGTCTTTATTACTATGTGTCTTCCATTATGCCTAGCTCAGTGAGCAACTTTTCAATAAATTATTGGCTGACTGCCTATGAATCGCCGCAGATTGTAGCATTTAATTCTCCATCTCTCTAGGCCTAGTACAGTCTCATGTTAGACAAGCTCTAGAGGGTAGAAAAACAGTGTAGTATATTGTGGGCATTTACATTTATAGTGTTTTATTTAAAAATATTCATAAAACATCATAATAACAGCAAAAATCCAAAGGAAAAAAATCAGTAGATATACTTTCTTACAAATCAAATTTTTATGTCTTTGTACCATTCCAGTTTTATTATATGTGCATCTACAATTTTGCATAACCATAATCACAGACTGTATATGTTTTATTCTTCATGAAATGCATCTTAATTTGAAATATTTGAATGTTGTATCACTGCCTGATCCTAAATATCTAAATAGAAAATAAGTTAACAAATGCAATTAATATAGTAAATTTAAAAATAAATTAAATTGACAGATTATATTAAAATGTAAAATAATAAATTAATAAATAAGCATTGAAGTGAATAAAAAAACAGTGGGTTTTTTTAAGTTTTTATTTAAATTCCAGTTAGTTAGCACAGTATAATATTAGTTTCAGGTATATAATTTAGTGATTCAACACATACATACAACATCCAGGTGATGATGCCAAGCTCATCACAAGGACATTCCTTAATCCCCATCACTTAGTTAATCCATCCCCCCACCCACCTCCCCTCTGGTAACCATTATTTTGTTCTCTATAGTTAAGACTGTAAAAACACAGTGTTTCTAAAGTTTATATAAGGGTTGTCTGGCTGGCTTAGCCAGTAGAGCATGTGATTCTTGATCTTGGGATTTGAGGTTGAGCCTCAAAATTGGGTGTGGAGCCTACTTAAAGCTTATATAATATACAATAGAAAGTTCTGGATTTCCCTCCTACAAATAATAAACCCCTTCAAAAAGATTTTAATTATACATAAACATGTTTCATTTGGAGTAAAGGTAGGTCATAGACAAAGAGAGAAATTGGTTCAAAAAATGGGCTGAACTATATATAAGGCTGAGTGTGTTGAACTAAAGGGAAAATGAGTAAAACCAAAGTCCCTTCCAACTCTAGAATTTTGCTTGTTACCATCAAGCAAGATGGCCTAAAACACCAAATGAATTGTGCCAGATCTCAAATTACTCAAAATTTCATCTACTGTACCTCAACAGAATAAAGACCATATATGCCAAGCTAACACCACACTCAGTTGGAAAGGTTGATCGTTTTCCCTTTAAGACCAGGAACAAGATAACGGTGCCCCATCTCTCCACTTTTATTCAACATAGTACTAGACGTCCTTGCCAAAGCAATGAGGCAATAATAATAATAGCAACAACAACAATAATAATGAAAGTCATCAGAACTGGAAAGAAGTAAAATTCTATTGATTATTTTATATATAGAAAATCCTAAAATCCTAAAGACACATGGAGGCTAAAGAGCATCCTACTAAAGAATGAATGGGTCAACCAGGAGATTAAAGAAGAATTTAAAAAATTCATAGAAACCAATGAAAATGAAAACACAACTGGTAAAATCTCTGGGATGCAGCAAGGGCAGTCCTAAGAGGAAAGTATATAGCAATACAAGCCTTTCTCAAGAAACAAGAAAGGTCTCAAATACACAACCTAACCCTACACCTAAAGGAGCTAAAGAAAAAACAGCAAATAAAGCCTAACCCAGCAGGAGAAGAGAATTAATAAAGATCAGAGAAGAAATCAATGAAATAGAAACCGAAAGAACAATAGAACAGATCGACAAAACTTAGGAGCTGGTTCCTTGAAAGAATTAACAAGATTGATAAACCCCTGGCCAGACTTATTAAAAAGAAAAGAGAAAGGACCTAAATCAATAAAATCATGAATGAAAGAGGAGAGATCACAACCAACACCAAAGAAATACAAACAATTATAAGAACATGTTATGAGCAACTCTATGCCAGCAAATTAGATAACCTGGAAGAAATGGATGCATTCCTAGAGATGTATCAACTACCAAAAGTGAACCAAGAAGAAATAGAAAACCTGAACAGACCTATAACCACTAAGGAAATTGAAGCAGTGATCAAAAATCTCCCAACAAACAAAAGCCCAGCACCAGATGGCTTCCTAGGGGAATTCTACCAAACATTTAAAGAAGAATTAATACCTATTCTTCTGAAATTGTTCCAAAAAATTGAAATGGAAGGAAAACTTGCAAACTCGTTTTATGAGGCCACCATTACCTTGATCCCAAAACCAGACAAAGACCCCATCAAAAAGGAGAATTACAGACCAATATCCTTGATGAACATGGATACAAAAATTCTCGCCAATAGGATCCAACAGTACATTAAAAGGATTATTCACCACGACCGAGTGGGATTTATCCCTGGGCTGCAAGGCTGGTTCAACAACCACAAATCAATCAATGTGATACAATACATTAACAAAAGAAAGAACAAGAATCATATGATCCTTTCAATAGATGCAGAAAAAGCGTTTGACAATGTACAGAATTCTTTCTTGATCAAAACTCTTCAGAGTATAGGGATAAAGGGTACATACCTCCATATCATAAAAGCCATCTATGAAAAACCTACAGCGAATATCATTCTCAATGGGGAAAAGCTGAGCGCTTTCCCCCTAAGGTCAGGAACACAGCAGGGATGTCCACTATCACCACTGCTATTCAACATAGTAGTAGAAGTCTAACCAGGGCAATCAGACAACAAAAAGAAATCAAAGGCATCCATTTTGGCAAAGAAGAAGTCAAACTCTCACTCTTTGCAGATGATATGATACTTTATGTGGAAAACCCAAAAGGCTCCACCCCAAAACTGCTAGAAGTCATACAGGAATTCAGTCAAGTAGCAGGCTATAAAATCAATGCACAGAAATCAGTGGCATTCCTATACACCAACAACAAGACAGAAGAGAGACAAATCAAGGAGTCGATCCCATTCACAATTGCACCCAAAGCCATAAGATACATAGGAATAAATTTAACCAAAGAGGCAAAGGATCTGTACTCAGAAAACTATAAAATACTCAGGAAAGAAATTGAAGAAGACACAAAGAAATGGAAAAACGTTCCATGCTCATGGATTGGGAGAACCAACATTGTGAAGATGTCAATGCTACCTAGAGCAATCTACACATTCAATGCAATCCCCATCAAAATACCATCCACTTTTTTCAAAGAAATGGAACAAATAATCCTAGAATCTGTATGGAACCAGAAGAGACCCCGAATAGCCTGAGGAATATTGAAAAAGAAAAGCGAAGCTGGCGGCATCACAATTCCGGACTTCCAGCTCTATTACAAAGCTGTCATCATCAAGACAGTATGGTACTGGCACAAAAACAGACACATAGATCAATGGAATAGACCAGAGAGCCCAGAAATGGACCCTCAACTCTATGGTCAATTTATCTTTGACAAAGCAGGAAAGAATGTCCAATGGAAAAAAGACAGTCTCTTCAACAAATGGTGTTGGGAAAATTGGACAGCCACATGCAGAAGAATGAAACTGGACAATTTCCTTACAGCACACACAAAAATAGACTCCAAATGGTTGAAAGACCTAAACGTGAGACAGGAGTCCATCAAAATCCTAAAGGAGAACACAGGCAGCAACCTCTTTGACCTCAGCGGCAGCAACTTCTTCCTAGAAACATCACCAAAGGCAAGGGAAGCAAGGGCAAAAATGAACTCTTGGGATTTCATCAAGATAAAAAGCTTTTACACAGCCAAAGAAACAGTCCACAAAAGCAAAAGACAACCGACAGAATGGGAGAAAATATTTGCAAATGACATATCAGATAAAGGGCTAGTATCCAAAATCTATAAAGAACTTATCAAACTCAACGCCCAAAGAACAAATAATCCAATCAAGAAATGGGCAGAAGACATGAACAGACATTTTTCCAAAGAAGACATCCAAATGGCCAACAGGCACATGAAAAAGTGCTCAACATCGCTCGGCATCAGGGAAATCCAAATCAAAACCTCAATGAGATACCACCTCACACCCGTCAGAATGGCTAAAATTAACAAGTCAGGGAACGACAGATGTTGGCGGGGATGCGGAGAAAGGGGAACCCTCCTACACTGTTGGTGGGAATGCAAGCTGGTGCAACCCCTCTGGAAAACAGTATGGAGGTTCCTCAAACAGTTGAAATTAGAGCTACCATTTGATCCAGCAATTGCACTACTGGGTATTTACCCCAAAGATACAAATGTAGGGACCCAAAGGGGTACGTGCATCCCAATGTTTATAGCAGCAATGTCCACCATAGCCATACTGTGGAAAGAGGCAAGATGTCCATCGACAGATGAATGGATAACGAAGATGTGGTATATATACACAATGGAATATTATGCAGCCATCAAAAGGAATGAAATCTTGCCATTTGCAACGATGTGGATGGAACTGGAGGGTGTTATGCTGAGCGAAATAAGTCAATCAGAGAAAGACATGTATCATATGACCTCACTGATATGAGGAATTCTTAATCTCAGGAACAAACTGAGGGTTGCTGGAGTGGTCGGGGGTGGGAGGGATGGGGTGGCTGGGTGATAGACATTGGGGAGGGTATGTGCTACGGTGAGCGCTGTGAATTGTGCAAGACTGTTGAATCACAGATCTGTACTTCTGAAACAAATAACACAACATATTTTAAGAAAAAAGAAAAAGAAGATAGCAGGACAGGAAGAATGAAGGGGAGTAAGTCAGAGGGGGAGACGAACCAGGAGAGACGATGGACTCTGAAAAACAAACTGAGGTTTCTAGAGGGGAGGAGGGTAGGGGGATGGGTTAGCCTGGTGATGGGTATTAAAGAGGGCACAGTCTGCATGGAGCACTGGGTGTTATGAACAAACAATGAATCATGGAACACTACACCAAAACAAATGATGTAATATATGGTGATTAACATAACAATAAAAAATTTTTTAAAAATGGACAAAGCTACTACAGTTGTTAAAATTAATTATGATAATTATAGGATAATAAGAAAAGCAATAGCTGCTCTTCAATGACTATCTTTCCAAGCACTTTATTGCCTAACTGCATTCTCAGATTGATTCTGTCAGTTGGTATTATTAATCCATTTTACTAGTGATAAAACTGAGTCTCAAGGGAGCCTAAGCAAGTAAGTGGAATATGGATGGTGGGTGGAAAATCCACAATTTAACCCCAAATTTGATGAATTGCAACTACAATGCCAGGTGCCCTTAAAAGAGAGATAACTGTGGCGCCTGGGTGGCCCAGTCAGAGTGTCCTATTCTTGATTTCAGCTCAGATGCCGATCTCAGAGTGGTGAGATCCTCTGGTAGGGTTCCGTGCTCCGTGGGGAGTCTGCTTCTCTCCCTCTCTCTCCCTCTGCCCCTCCCCCCACTCGCCCTCTCTTTAATTAATTAATTAATTAATATTTTTTAAAAATAAAAGATAGATAACTATGTTTTATCATAGTATTTTTGAGAAAGATTATCAACAGGAATTAAATGGCTACCCCTGGGGAGCTTTCCGCCCCCCCAGCTGATATACAGGTTAATTAATCCATTTTTATTAGAAACATCATTTCTAGTATACATAAACCTCCAGCACAGAACCTTACTCATGCGGGACTACCAGTACTTTCAAATAAAGTAAAATCCCATATTATAACGTACTGCTGTAGCACTTTTCCATTTACAAAATACTTTCAGTTTTCTCATGCAGTTCTCAGAATGACCCTATGAAGTTATTACTATTGTTTCCCTTTTACAGATGAGGTCACTCCAACTCACTGAAGCACAGTGATTTGCTTAAAGTCCCAGAAACAATACATAGCAGAACTTACTTCAAACCATATCTTGATGGTTTGTCTAGTCCTCTTTCCAATGTATCATGTTTCTTTTCAGAAAAAATGAGCTAATGTTGTTGGAGCCCCAAGTGTATATGAACATGAATGGGGATAGGACAGAAGTCAGGGGATGACAATAACTATGTATGTATGCTGGGAGATCTCACAGGAAAATTTATATATAGTCATTAAAATATCACAGGAGAAAGCTAGACAGTACTTTGCCCAGGTAATTGCTGCCATACCTCAAAAATATCTGCTGAATTTTGAAATAACTACTGTCAAAGAAGACTTCATTGATATGTGAAATAGTTGGATTTTCCTACTCTATAGTAAAAAAAGCTAGTGCTGCAGGTTTGAACCAGCATACCACAGTTATGATAAAAGAGAGAGAAACAAGGATTAGCAGAATTTAAAAGAAACACAAAATATTAATAAAGTTAGTAATTAATAAAAGCGACAAGAAAGAAAATATAAATTGCTTCTCTACAGGGTTTTCGGAAATGGCCAGCTCAGGTCACCAGAGTGAAGCCCAATGATTAAAACAGTATCCAGTACTGGCAGGAACCAGCACTTGAACTCTGAGGTTAGGAGGAACTGGCCTTAAGCCACTAACTCTTCAAATTGCTAGCTGTCTGACCTCAAGCAAATAGCTCAATCTTTCTGTGTCTTAGTTCCAACCCCATAGAAATGAAATTTATCCTAACTTAGTCTTTTCATTAAAACGATTTTTAAAAACCTCCATGAACTTACTGTGTAGCACACAGCAGATGCTTAATATGTATTCTTTTTAATTTCTCTTTTCTTTGCTCTGTAGTAATCTGCAGAATATAAAAAATAAAAATGGATGAATAATTCAAGGATATTTTCAAATGGAAAAGGTCTCTACTAGGGCTAGTTTTTTTCAGTGTACTTATTTGTTCTAATGTCAACATGATGAAAATACCAGAAACTGAAATTACAGTCTAGAATATATAGTGTTATATTTATTATGACTCTCTATCGTAGATGAATAATATAAGTTTTGTGCAAAACCATTCTGAGGTGAATCTGTGATAAAAGTCCAACTATATTTTTGATATTTCATAGCAGACAGTTTCAAGCCCCACTCTTCTTTGTTCTCCTGTGCCCCATACCTGGACAAGACAGTAGAAAAGGCCAAGTACTCCCTTGCCTGGAACAAGTGGAAAAATCCAAACCACACAAAACCTGGTACTCTTACCTGGGAATCCTCACCCCAACCCCACCACCTAACCATAATATAAAATGAAGCTGTCACCTATTCCCCTTAACTACAGCCATCCAGGACTAGCTTAGATGTCTGTCTACTCTTCCCAGAAGGCTCCATTTAACCAAGTTCAAATTCCAGCCTCTTTTCCGGTTGTTACAGAAGATGCAATTTCTGTATTTAACTACACAAGATTACTCACCGCTCAGGAATAAATTATACACACTCTAGCCTCAGTGCTCTGTTTAGACTACTCCTTGGTCATGAAGGTTTCCTCTCACCTCCACTCTCTCTCTTTGTGTGTGCATCATGCATAATGCTAACCATTTTAGTCACAGCTCAAATATCAACCCCTTTGTAGATTTCCCAGATACTTCCATGGAAAGTTAATCTCTCTGTCCACTTTTCTAATTAAGTACATATCACTTTTCTAATTAAGTATATACCATCTCAGACTATAGGTTTTGGGGTGTGTGTGTGTGTGTGAGAGAGAGAGAGAGAGAGAGTGTGTGTGTGTGTGTGTGTGTTTTATGGGTGTCTCTTTCCTACACTTGTCTCTGACACCCTTTATCAAGACCAATGTCCTATTTGCCTTGTATCTCCAGAATTTAACAAAATACATCAAACATAGGAAGTGCTTAAAATATTTTGTTGAATTACATTTATTTCAATTCAGTAAGAATGTACTCTACAAATTGATTATATACATGTACTTTAAACTACATTCAAGAGCAAGATATTGAGAGATGTTTTTGAATTCCACATCATAAAAACTCCAGTAGAGTTTATAACCTCAAAAATGTAGTAAAGTAAAATTGAATAAAGAACATAAATAATTCACTTATAGGCCTTTGGAATTCTACAAAGATAGGACTGACATTATTTATATATATAAGCATATATAATTTATATTATGTGTCTAATATAAATTTTATATTATACATATTCACTAAAATAATCTATTTTTAAAAATTAATCTGCTTTATGCTATACATTTTATACTAATATAAACCATAAATTAATTAGCACTTGTTGCTGCTACACAGTTACATGCATTGTTAAATGGATACTTAAAAGTTCTAAGTAATAAACTCCTCCATTTTTTGATAAAGCATGAGCAAGAGAAAGGAAGGACGGAGAGAGGGAGACTTTTAAAAACAGTTCAAAATGGATTTTAGTATAATCCAAATTTTCTTACTAAATTTCTACTATCAGAGTACACTATGCCTTTTTTCTTTAGTGCCTAATTAATTCACATAATCATAAGAAGCAGGCTTAGTAATAAAGGCTCTACTACTATGCTATCCCCATAAAATTGTAGATTTAATGTCAGCCACCATCAACCAGATGGTTTTTTCCTCTTAATTTCTAATTTTAAAGAGTTAACATGACAATATCTCATTAATAACATAATACATAATGTGAAATATTTCATTAATAATGAATTATATTGATTATATGTTCAAATGATTATAATTCAAATGTGCTGGATTACATTAAATATATTATTAAAATTCATCTCAACAGGTTCTTTAACTTTTTAAAATGAGGTTATGAGATCATTTAAGTTTGTACTTGTAGCCTATATTTGTGGCTTATTTTATGAATCACTTGGACAGCACTCTTCTAGGAGTTTTTGCTCAACAGAACACTTTTGAGACAACACTCAAGTAATTTGACCTCTCCTAGAACTTGATATTTATTACAGGACTAGGGTGACCATCTCTTCCAGTCTGCTCAGGGCTAAGGAGCTTGCTGAGATGGCAGACTTTCACCGCTAAAATAGGACAGTGCCAGGCAAATCAGAACAGTTGATCACTTTATACATAAAACTTTTTATCATGGCAAATTAAGTCTAGTATCTTTATCTAGAGGTTTCACAGGTACTTAAAAATTAACAAGTCCAAAAACTGACTTGCTCATCTTTTGCAACTCCAATCTCATGATTTCCAAACTCAGTTAATGGTGTCACTATCCACCTCATCATAAATTAAGAAGAAAACATAAAACAAAAACAAAAGCAAAACCTCAGGATTATCTTTTTTTTTTAAGATTTTATTTATTTATTTGACAGAGAGAGACACAGCAAGAGAGGGAACACAAGCAGGGCGAGTGGGAGAGGGAGAAGCGGGCTTCTCACTGAGCAGGGAGCCCGATGCGGGGCTCAATCCCAGGACCCTGGGACCATGACCTGAGCTGAAGGCAGATGCTTAAAGACGGAGCCACCCAGGCACCCCTAGGATTATCTTTGATCTTTATATCAACACTCATATCTTAACAGTCACGGAATTCTGTTAATACTATTTATTATGTCTTGGGAATCAATTCACCCTTTCTATTTCTACCACCTGTATCTTATTTCAATTACTCATCATCAGTTAGCAAGTTGTAGTTAAAGATAAGTTTGTTAGGCTTTCATACATGTTAAGTTTCAGGTGTTTGTGGGGGACTCAAGTGGGGATATGTGGCTAACTGTTGGGTCTGTTTCTTCAAATTGATAGACAGTTGCTGCCCATGAAACAAATGCCATAATTGTTCTAATTTTCCTATAATGATATTAACAAATTTCCAGGAAACAGATGTGTGACTGATTAGCACATAGATGTCAGTGGAAATTACCAGAAGGGATTAGAATATTATGAAAAAATTTAACCAGAAGAAAACCTAGAGTTCTCATCTAAGATGATGGATTGAAAACAGGGTTATGCTCCTCTTTTCTAAGATACTCTTAAAGTATAAAATATTAATAATATTAATAATGAAAAAACAGGAATGAGGCTATAGAGTGAGGATTCAATAAAACCCTGAAACTGAAAAATTAATGAAGTGTTGACTGGTAATGCACACTAGTCTAGAAGACATGCAGAATGAACTAGAGCCAAGAGCGGGGAGCCAGATGGGCCAAAAGTCCACTTGAGTCTCCTACTGTGGAAGACAAAAGAGTAGCTGTTGACAGAAGAAAGTTGTTTATTTGCCTTTTTGTTTTGTGTATTTGCTTCTTTGTTGTTTGTTTTAGGCTTAGGCAGAAGTCACTGGATTTACTGTACTTCTTTTATAATGTTCCTTTGCCCAGTATCTTACAAAGAGATACTTAGTAAATACTTAATGCCCTGAATTGATTTATCAATGTGGTTATGAAATAATTTCAAATATCAGAAACTCATTTAGGTAAAAGAGAAAGATCCATTTATTATTGAGCATTAGACAGACCTAAGATTTTCAAGATTTTGAACACGAATAAAAGAGGTCTAAAAGAGTAAATGGTATTTTAATAAAGAAGCACTTTGAATTTATTATTTTAAAAGACATCTTAAATTTCTTACTTAGTGTGGTCCAAAATAAACTACTTCGAATTCAACAAAACACTGTCTTCTTTGCTATGACAGATTTCCACTTCTCAACTATGTACATGGCCATAGTGTATGCATTGCAGACATAAATCTTTGCCCTATCCATAGATCGAAGTTTGGAAAATCTTAAAGAAAAAGCGAACAGCTCAGAGAGGTTGAAAGAAGTGAACCCTTTCTAACTTTGCTTTTTATCCTCAAAGCTGTTCACAGTTCTCCCACTTCTTTGTTCTCTCCTACCAATAGTTACTTTGTTGCTAAATTTCCACTAGCTTTTTGTGAGAACAGAAACAGTTCAGTTTCTACCTTTCAAACTTTTACCTAAAGAGAGTCCTCTTAATACCTTGGAAAGAGCCCTCCAGGTAAAGTAAATGGTAAGTACAAAGCTTTTGTGAGTAGAGTTTTCTCGCTTTGGTCAACGAGGAGCCTGGAGGCTAGGGTAGTGGGAATGGAGGAATCAAATGACTGATAAATTATGTGAGACAACTAGCAGAGGGACCAAGTAATATAGGGATGTAATATTATTAGAGTTAAACTTTATTCTGTGTGAGACAGGAAGCTATTGGAAGGCTTTAAGAGGAGGAGTAACACAATTTGACATCATTTGAACACAGTCCCAATGTTTGTAACAGATATAAGGGGGTGGGACCATTGGAAGTATAGAGACCCTTAGGAAGCTATAGCAGTAATCCAGGTAACAGATGTTGTAGATTGGATTAGGGTGGATTTAGAAAACTCAGTGAAATTTTCCAACATCATTTGTTGAATAAAATGTGGCAAATGCAGAAAAAAAACAAAGCTCAACTCCAATGTGTTAGGGGTAAATAGTGCTGATCTTGATAACAACATTTTTATCAATTGATTGATTTTTAACCCACTTTATTGAGATATGATTAATATTCAAATGCTATGCATATTAATGTATATAACTTAATGAATTTGAAGTATACATCCATGAAACCACCACCACAATCCATGCCATAAATATATCCATCATCACCAAGTTTCCTTCTACCTTCTTTATTTCAATTATTATTATCATTACTATTATTATATGATAAGAACACTTAACAAATGATCTACGAGTTTTAATGGAGTGAAGTGGGTTTAAGAATGAATAGAAGAGCAAGTAGAGATCACAAATATGGACAACTGTTCAAAGAGTTAGAAAGAGGAAAGGATAGAAAAGGTGGTAGCCAGGCAGGAATATAGATTCAGGGAAGGGTTTTGTAAACTTATATTGTTCGTGTATAGTGACGGTAATGAACGAACAAGTACAGAGGAAAAAATCGATGATAATAAAAAAAGGAGAATAACTCTTAACACAAAATCCTTGAATAGGCAAGAGGACTAGGAACAAATGCACAGTGAAGGGACATTCTTATACTCATGGAAAGTATATCCATCGAACATCAAGTATAAAGCAGAATATAAGGGCACCAATTAAAGCAGCTTGGTAGATTTAGTGTTGGATGTGTGGGTAAGTTCTTTTCTGATTACATTATTCTCTTTGAAAGAATGAGAACTGGGGGGAGGGCGTGTAGGAAGTTTGAGGAGGAAGGACGTGCGAAATGAATGTCTGGAGATGGAGAGAGTAAACTTACCAGCTTAAATATAGTAGAACTGATGAAATCCACTGAGGACTTATATGGTCATAAATTTAAATTGAGACCAGTTAGTACACTTGTGTATTTCTTTATACTCATAGGAAAAGAGTAGAGAAATATTAGTATTGAACCCAGTTTGGAAGTGCATTCAGGTGAGTTTTCAGACAGAGAGAGAGGCAATGGAGTTAAGACAATAAGCAAGTAAGTTACTGAATCTAAGGCAGGAAAGAAGTGAAGTAAGAATATGAAGTAGATGAGAGGCAGTGGTAGATCAAAACAAAGAATGTGTCAGTTGGGCTATTAGAGTGAGTAAAATGGTCAGACAGTGAACAGTCCTTAGAAAATGAGATGCTTTAAGATTTGGAAGGTATGAAATTACTGGAAAGGAAAAAATAAGGCCAGAGTAGTGTTAGGAGAGAGGACTGAGGGTAACAGGAGATGGAAAACTTAAAAATGTGAGAGGCCAGAGAATGGGGGTGGGGGGTTATTAGGAATTGAAGGAGAATGCCACACAAGGTATCTAGGAACAAGGTGAGTGGGGTGGCAGGTGATAGTATCTAATGAAATAAGCTTCAAATGTAGATGTTAAGGAGAAGAGAATAATAGTGATAGGCAAATGTTAGGCAAGGATCTAGATGACACATTCCTTGGAATGAGAGACTATAAAGTTGTACTATTATGTGATACAGTGTTCCCAGAAGACAGCCAGACTTCTGTTAGACTGAGAGAGTTAAGGAGACATTCAAGTCAAACATTAGAAAAGAGTTAACTTTGCTGAAGCCATATTATGTGTTCCAGGGGTCACAGAGGAAAGGTTTGGGGCATCAGGAGATGGGATTAGAAAAAGAGTTTACAGAGATGAATGAAGCGTAAACTGTGAGTATTGAATTTTCTGTGGTTACTGAGGTTAGCACAGATATAAGGAAGAAAGAATTCACCCTGACACCCTCTTGCAAGAGATCAATGATCGATTCTAATTATAGCCTCCTTCCTGGAACTGGTCTCTTAGACAGACTGTGATGGCCATTTGCACAATAGTGGTAGGGAAAAGGGAAATCCTGACAAAATTTGCAGAACTCTTTTGGTTCCTTTTTTAAATCTGACAACAGCATTGTCAGTGCCAGGCAATTAAAATATTTCTCAATGTATCAAACCTATAAATACAGAGAACAAACTGATGGTTGCCAGAGAGAAGGTGGTTCCGGAAATGGGCAAAATGGATGAAGAGTAGTGGGATATACAGGCTTCCAGTTATGGAATGAATAAGTAAAAGAAATAAAGATACAGCATAAGGAATATAATGGTACTGTAATAGTGTTGCATGGTGACAGATGGTAGCTATACTTCTGGCGAGCACAGGATAATGTAGAGATGCTGAATCACTAAGTTGTACACCTGAAACTAATGTAACAATGTCAACTATACTCAAATTATTATTTTTTAATTGTTAAGATGGTTAAAAAAATTCTCAACAGGGGCATCTGGGTGGCTCAATCGTTAAGCATCTGCCTTCGGCTCAGGTTATGATCATCACAGGGTCCTGGGATCGAGCCCCACATTGGTCTCTCTGCTTTGTGGGAAGTCTGCTTCTCCCTCTCCCACTCCCCCTGCTTGTGTTCCCTCTCTCACTGTCTCTCTCTGTCAAATAAATAAATAAATAAATAAATAAATAAATAAATAAATAAAATCTTTAAAAATTCTCAACAGCAGAGAGTTATAATTGCTATATTTATATTTTGTGTATATTTTGAAATATTTGGCTAAAATTTTTCAAATATTTTCCTGTTAGATAATGAGCCTCCTTGTAAACATAATTTCATGTAAGTGTTTTTAAAAATACTATGAGGGACGCCTGGGTGGCTCAGTTGTTTAAGCGTCTGCCTTCGGCTCAGGTCATGATCCCAGGGTCCTGTGATAGAGTCCCACATCGAGCTCCTTGCTTGGCAGAGAGCCTGCTTCTCCCTCTACCTGCTCTACCTGCCACTCCCCCTGCTTGTGCTCTCTCTCTCTGACAAAAAAATAAATAAAATCTTCAAAAAAAATACTATGAAATACTTAAAAACAATAAATATTCAGGTGTCTTCCTGTCCTATGAGATAATTCACTCTAGTGTTTCTCGACAGGAACAATGTGAAGCACTTTCTTTCCTATTTTCATTATTTCTAGATCTTTCTCAACATTTGAATCACGTAGAAACAAGTAAGATTGTATCTCATCTAAAACTGGAAATGTAAATCACTTATAGCATTGTATATAATGGAAATTAAAAGACCTATACAGGACATATTATGTATATACTAGATCAGATGTTCTCAAATTGTGGTCCATGGACAACCTTCTCCATCAGAACCATCTGGAATATTTATTTAGCATGTAGAGGTCTATGCCTCAGAGCACCTCCTGAATCATGTTCTCAATATATGGGATCCTAAAAGTCTAAATATGACAGATAGATAGATAGATGATAGAAAGATTCACAGATAGATATTTAATAATACTAAATACTAAAATGTGACAATAATTGTAGTTTCAAAGTGAGTAGGACTTGGAAGAGAGAAAGACCACATATTTATTTTAACAATAATCAGGGAAGATTGCTTTGACTAAGAGTATAAATAACAAGACTTTTTATTCTCACTATATGCTGTGTTAAGCATGTCTTAAATTGGGTTCCATCCAGAAGCAAACCCTAGACTCAAGACAAGAATTCAAGTACAAATAGTTAGTTTAACAATGAAGGAAACATGAGTTGGGGAGAACAAAGTGTGGTAATTTTGTACCACGTCAATTATGCTTGCTACAATTATCCTACCTATATGGTTTCAGGTTAAAGTTGGCCAAGAGGTAAATGTGCACAAGATTGGGAAGGCAGACGTGAAGTAACAGCTATCGTGCTTAGGAGATCAGGGGAGAGTGCTAGGCTTTCTGTTGCTCTATCACCTTTCATTGATCTGTTAGATGCAGCCAGGGCCGCAGCTCCTCCCTATCCTGCAATATCCCCTCTCCAGCCTTATCGAGTCCCCGATAGCACATGAACTGTTCTATGGCAAACAGCTCCAGCCTTTTCTACAGATCATCTGTGCTCCTGCGGGCAGAAACAGTGAGAGACAAATGTCTCTCCTGTCTGTCTTCATGGACTCCAACTGCGTCTTTCCCTCATTTCATACCAAGCTTTTTTTCCTGACTTCAAGGCTGCTGATCTGGAACAACTTCCGGTCCCTCACACAATGCAGAGGCAACAGTCTTTCACAGACTTTTCAACTGTCTCTCACAATTTTATAAACTCTAATCTGTAAAATAAATCCTTTATTGCATATCATTCATGGTGGTCCCATCTTTTTAACCAAACCCTAACTGATGAAACAGGGAAGGGTAGAAAACCAGTCAAGAGGGAGTTATCAAACAAGTTGCTACTATATTTGACTAGAGCTCAATCCCCCTGGAGACTCTGGGAACCAATACAGAACACGTGTCTTAGAGTTATTCCACTCTAGCAGAGAAGAAGCTGAAATGTTCATCTGCCTACTTCTGCCAACCATTGAATAACAGCTGGTCTCAAGGAATAATTCTCTAGGTCTTATAATCTGGCAGATCTTTGAGCAAAGCAGGCTCAAGTGGCCAGATAAAGCACTCCAGCACAGACACAATGGAAGTTAGGTGACCCGAACAGAAACCATGGGGGCCAGCAGGATGTATTAGTCACTGACAGAATCATTTATGAGAACTTTGTAAGAATTAGCCCTTTTATCCTCATAGAAGCTCTTCAAGGTATTCGATGTTATTTACATTTGCCTTATGCAGTTAAAAAAAAAAAAAAAAAAGAGCTTTAGATACCTTAGGCAAAGTTCTCAAAGTCATGAGGTAATAAGTGGAGGAGCTAGGCTTTAAATCCAGAAACAAATTATTTCAAAGTCTATGATTTTCATGACTATGATAGCTGACAGATCTAAGCTCAGTTTCTTTAATTATATATGGCTGTAGTCATGGTTCTGCCCAGTTAAGGCAGAGAATGGTTTTCCCTCTAGCATGTATCTCAAACTCTTCTAGGTTGCCTAATTCCTCTGATCCTATTTATATTATGGAATCTCATTCTAATTTATGTGGGGCTCAACTGAGAATTTGCCTAAGAAGATCCCAGTAAAAGGTGGCCTAAAAAAATCAACCAATATATAAAGTGCAGAGCATTAAATCTGTTTGGAAAAAGAAAAAAAAAAGATTTCTTCTTTTCTTTCTTTCTTTCTTTTTTTTTTTAACCATAGGCTCCAACTGCAGTTTGGAAACAAAGAGATGAAAGATTCAGACAGAAAGTTATGAACAGTGAACTGCTGTTGAGCCAGACTTATACTGTAGCACTAAGATGTAGAAAAGACAGTAATCATAGGTGAAGGAATGGTGCAGCAACAACGAGAGAATTCCGTAGGAACTGTTGAACCCTGAGTTAATTCAGCAATCGAAACAAGATACAATCATCAATTAAGATAGGAACTAAAAATAGAGATAGTCCAAATAAATGGGTATAGAGAATGAATGGGGAGTAGATCTTGAAGCAACCCCCTGGTGTCTGGGTCTGCTTCTCACCTCACTTCTCCCTAGTTCTGCCTGACACTTTCCAGTCTTACTTTATTAAACAGCTTGAAGACTCATCAGCCTACTATATTCTTTTGTCTCTGAACCTCTTTACATATAGATCCCTTTCCCTATAGAACACTTCCCTCTACTATTCCAACGTACCTAATAATAAAATGTTGAATGATTCTCTCCTAATATTAGGAACAAGGGAAAGATACCTAATATCATGCTTTCTATTTAATCATGTGCTAGAGGTCCTAGTCAGTGCAAAAAGACAAAGTAAAAAAAAAAAAAATACATCAGGGAAAATGAAGTAAAACTATATCTATTTGAAGATACTATGATTACTTTGTAGAACATAATATATTTATATGAATAATTATTAGAACTTATAAGAAAATTTAGCAAATTTGCCAAATGCTTGGTTAAGGTTTTTAAAAATTTTATACCAACAATAAATAATTTAAGATAAAATTAAATGAATTACATTATTTATTTTTTAGAGATTTTATTTATTTATCTGAGAGAGTGAGAGAGTGCACACAAGTAGGGGGAGCAGTAGAGGGAAAAGCAGCCTCCCCACTGAGGAGGGAGCCTGATGCAGGGCTCAATCCCAGGACCCTGGGATCACGACCTGAGCCAAAAGGCAGAAGCTTAACTGACTGAGCCACCCAGGTGCCCCATGAATTACATTTTTTAAAGTGTTGAAAATACAAAATGCTTAAGAAAAATTTAGTGAAAGGAATATAAGATCTCTGGACTGAAAACTGTCAAATGCTATTGAGCAAAATGAAAGAACTAAATAAAGATGATAATATTATCAACATGCAGTTTCTTCACAAATTGATCTATTTAATTCTAATTTAATTCAATTTAATTCTAATTAAATTCCAGCAGGCTTGCTTATAGAAATTGACAGTGATTCTAAAATTTATATGAGAATGCAAACGTTGTGGATGAGCCAAAATGAGAAAAAAGAACAAAATTGGGAAATTATAACTCATTTCAAGACTTAGTAAAGAGGTATAGAAATGAAGACAGTGTGGTTATGGCATAGGGATAGACTCCTTTTATGGAGGAATCAGGACTCCAGAAATAGCCCACATATACATGGTCAAATAATTTCCAGCAAAGGTACTCAAGCAACTTAATAGAGAAAAGAAAGACTTTTTCACATCTTGCGCTGAATCTATTGCATATCTACATGGAAAAAAAAATGAGATCATCAGTTCTTATCTCACACTACATGGAAAATGTAGCTGAAACTGATCATAGTTATAAGTGTAGAAACTAAAACTATACAATTTCTAGAAGAAATAAAGGTAAAATCTTTGTGACACTGGTAAAAACAAATAGAAAGCATGAACTTAAAAAAAAAAAGGAATGTACACATTGCTTTTTTTTTTTTGAGAGAAAGAGAGAGAAAGAGATGAAGTGCCTGAGCGGGGGGGAGGGACAGAGGGAGAGAGAGAATTTCAAGCAGGTTCCACACTCAGTGCAGAGTCCATGTGGGGCTTGATCTCACAACTCTCAGATCATGACCTGAGCCAAAATCAAGAGTCTGATGCTTAACCACCTGAGCCACCCAGGAGCCCCTAGATATTTTTTTTTAATTAAAAAAAAAAAATACCTGAAGACATGAACAGACATTTCTGCAAAGAAGATTTCCAAATGGCCAACAGACACATGAAAAAGTGTTCAACATCACTCAGCATCAGGGAAATCAAAATCAAAATCTCAATGAGATACCACCTCACACCAGTCAGAATGGCTAAAATTAACAAGTCAGGAAACGACAGATGTTGGCAAGGATGCGGAGAAAGGGGAACCCTCCTACACTGTTGGTGGGAATGCAAGCTGGTGCAGCCACTCTGGAAAACAGTATCGAGGTTCCTTAAAAAGTTGAAAATAGAACTACCCTACGACCCAGCAATTGAACTATTGGGTATTTACCCCAAAGATACAAATGTAGTGATCCAAAGGAGGACGTGCACCCCGATGTTTATAGCAGCAATGTCCACAATAGCCAAACTATGGAAAGAGCCTAGATGTCCATCAACAGATGAATGGATAAAGAAGATGTGATATATATGTGTATACACACACACACACACACACACACACACACACACACACACACACACAAGGGATACTATTCAGCCATCAAAAAAAAAATGAAATCTTGCTATTTGCAACAATGTGGATGGAACTAGAGGGTATTATGCTAAGCGAAATAAGTCAATCAGAGAAAGACAATTATCATATGAGCTCACTGATATGAGGAATTTGAGAAACAAAGCAGAGGATCATAGGGGAACGGAGGGAAAAATGAAACAAGATGAAACCAGAGAGGGAGACAAACCGTAAGAGACTATTAATTTCAGGAAACAAGCTGAGGGAGTGGAGGGGGGTGAGAGGGATGGGGTGGCTGGGTGATGGACACTGGGGAGGGTATGTACTATGGTGAGCACTATAAATTGTGTAAGGCTGATGAATCACAGACTTGTACCCCTGAAACAAATAATACATCATATGTTAATAAAAAGGAAAAAATGCCCTTCTAAAAACACTTTGGAGAAAAAAAAAAGACAATACAGTATAGGAGCACATATTCACAAGCTGTTTATCTACTAAGGATCTTTTATACAGAATATCTATACCTATATATAACTTCTTTCACTCAAATTAAAAATGTGCAAAATATGTGAGTAGACATTGCAAGTGAAGATGAGTGAAACTCACTGAAGTGAGTACAAAAAAGGTTTCTACAAATTAGTGACTTTCAGGGAAATGAAAATCAAAACTGACTGAAAGTATCAACTGTCAACATGTGAAGCAACTATAATTATACAGTCTTAATGTGGATGTTAAAGGATATCACTAGTTTCTTAACTCTTTAAGATCATTTACCCTAAGTCTAGACTTTTCTCTGGTAGCTATTTGCTAAGAGAAATAAGAACATATGCATAAACAAAACAGGTATTAATGTTCTTTGCAGCTTTATTCACAATAGCCTAAAACTGGAAATAACTCAAGTGTCCATCAAGACATGAATGGATACATTCAACTTGGTATATGTATATAATTGATTACTACTCAGCAATAGAAAAGAACAGAAGGCTGACAGAAATAGCAATATAGACAAACTTCAAAGTCACCATGCAGGTTAAAGAAGGCAGATCCAAAAGAATATACACTGTGTGATTCCACTTACATAAAATCTTTACAAATGAAAAGCAAAATATGGTGAAAATGAAGACCAGTAGTTGCCTGGAGCAGAAGATAGTGGAAGAGTTGCACTGCAAAGAGATATAAGGAATCTTCTATAGTTTATGCAATTTTTCCTATATCTCGGTTGTGATGATAGTTTCATAGTTATATCGAGCTATCAAAAGTTATCATATTGGGAGTAAGATGGCGGAGGAGTAGGAGACCTGGATTTCATCTGGTCTCAGGAATTCAGCTGAATAGGGATCAAACCATTCTGAACACCTACGAACTCAACAGGAGATCAAAGAAGAGAGTAGCAACAACTCTCTGAACAGAAAAGCGACCAGTTTCTGGAAGGTAGGACGTTAGGAGAAGTGAATCCGAGGCAACATTCAGGAGGATAGACGGCAGGGGAGGAGGCCTCCGTCGGCTGCTTCTGGCAAGTGATAGAGCCGCGGAGCATAAAATCGGAACTTTTAGAAGTCGGCTCCGCTGATGGACGTCATTTCAGTGGCTAAGCGGGGGTTAGAACCCTCGCAGGACAGTGTGGTCTCAGGACCCTCGGGGTCACAGAAAGACCAGGGGTGTCTGAGTGCAGCAGAACTCCCAGGTATCAGAGCGGGGAAGCCGGCTGCAGAGACGGAGCTGAGGAGCAAGCTCTCAGCTCGGGGTTGCCATAAAATGTGATCGGTAACAGTCGGGCCACTGCTCCTCCAGCAGGGACCCAACAAGCGGCAGAGCCGGGGAGACTCCCCTTCCTCCCCTGGGAGGAGCGGCGCGGGAGCGCACCGCAGGGATCTGCTGGGTTTGGAGACTCCACACGGGGTCGGGAGCCAGAGATAGAAACACTTGGTCACAAGCCGGGTGAGCAGAGAGTGCGGCCGGAGGACGGGGAGACAAGAGGGACTGACTGCCTTTCTCTGGGGGCGCACTGCGGAGCGGGGCCCCGAGTTCTTGGCTCCTCCCAGGCGGAGATTGGGAGGCCGCCATTTTCACTCTCGTCCTCCAAAGCTGTGCCGAGACCTTGCAGGGAACAAAAAGCTCCTGACAGCAAACCCGAGCTGATTACTTAGACAGGACCCAGCAAGGGCGGGGTAATTCCGCCTCCGGCAAAGACATCTAGGAACCACGGCAACAGGCCCCTCCCCCAGAAGATCAGCACGAACAGCCAGCAAGCCAAGACCAACTTTACCAATCAAGGAGAATGGGAGAATTCCAGCGCTAGGGGAATACTGCACATAGAATTCATGGCTTTTTTACCATGATTCAGGAGTCTTTCAAAGTTAATTTTTTTTAACTTTTTTTCCTTGAATTTTTCTTTTTCCCTTTTCCAACCAACATCTTACCAATCCCTTAAAAAAAAAAATTTTTTTTGTTTTTCATTTTTAGAGTCATATTCTATCCCTTCGTAGTAGTTACCTTTATTTTTGGCATATATATATAAGCTGTTCTCTCTTTAAAATTTTGAGATACAGTTTCTTCTAACAGATCAAAATATACCCTAAATCTCGAGTGTATGGCTTTTTTCCAGTCTCCTGCCTGATCACATTCTCTCCCCTTTTTTTTCTTTCTTTCCTTTTTTTAAATCCTCTTCTTTATTTTTTCAAACACCTTCTGATCAATCCCTTTTTTAAAATTTTTTATAGTTTTCATTTTTACTGTCACATTCCATCCCTTCATCGTATCAACCCTTATTTTGTACATATATAAGTCTCTTACTTTAAAATTTTAGGAGGCATTTTTTTCTAACAGACCAAAATACACCCAAAATCTACTGTGTGGCACTGATCTATGCACCAGCCTGATCATATTTGATCATATTCTGTTTTTTTTTTGTTGTTGTTCCGTTTTTGTTTGTTTTCATCTTTTTCTTTTTTCTTTCTTTTTTTGTTCCTCTTTCTTTTTTCTTTCTTTCATTTTCTTTTCCCCTGGTTTCAGGTCTTTTCTGATTTGATTAGAGTATATTTTCTGGGGACGTTGTTAACCTCTTAGCATTTTGTTCTCTCATTCATCTATTCTCCTCTGGACAAAATGACAAGATGAAAAAAATCACCTCAACAAAAAGAACAAGAGGTAGTACCGTCGGCCAGGGACCTACTCAATACAGACATTAGTGCAATGTCGGACCGAGAGTTCAGAATCATGACTTTAAAGATACTGGCTGGGCTTGAAAAAAGCATGGAAGATATTAGAGAAATCCTTTCTGGAGAAATAAAAGAACTAAAATCTAACCAAGTCGAAATCAAAAAGGCTATTCATGAGGTGCAATCAAAAATGGGGGCACTAACTGCTAGAATAATTGAGGCAGAAGAGAGAATCAGCGATATAGAAGACCAAATGATGGAAAATAAAGAAGCTGAGAAAAAAGATAAACAACTACTGGATCACGAGGGCAGAATTCGAGAGATCAGCAATACGATAAGATGAAACAACATTAGAATAATTGGGATCCCAGAAGAAGAAGAAAGAGAGAGAGGGGCAGAAGGTATAATGGAGCAAATTATAGCAGAGAACTTCCCTAATGTGGGGAAGAAGCAGGCATCAAAATACAGGAGGCACAGAAAATCCCTCTCAAAATCAATAAAAATAGGTCAACACCCCGACATCTAATAGTAAAACTTACGAGTCTCACAGACAATGAGAAAATCTTGAAAGCACCTTGGGAGAAGAGATATGTAACCTATAAAGGTAGAAACATTAGATTGGCAACAGACCTATCCACAGAGACCTGTCAGGCCAGAAAGGACTGCCATGATATCTTCAGAGCACTAAACGAGAAAAATATGCAGCCAAGAATACTACATCCAGCTAGGCTGTCATTGAAAATTGAAGGAGAGATAAAAATCTTCCAGGACAAACAAAAACTAAAGGAATTTGCAAACACGAAACCAGCCCTCCAAGAAATATTGAAAGGGGTCCTCTAAGCAAAGAGAGAGCCTAAAAGCAGCTTAGATCAGAAAGAAACACAGACAATATACAGTAACAGTCACCTTACAGACAATACAATGGCACTTAATTCATACCTTTCAATAGTTACCCTGAATGTAAATGGACTAAATGCCCCAATCAAAAGACACAAGCTATCAGATTGGATTAAAAACAAGACCCATCCATATGCTGTCTGCAAGAGACTCATTTCAGACCCAAAGACACCCCCAGATTGAAAGTGAGGGGGTGGAAAACCATTTACCATGCTAATGGACACCAAAAGAAAGCTGGGGTGGCAATCCCTATATCAGACAAATTAGATTTTAAAACAAAGACTGTAATAAGACATGAAGAAGGACACTATATCCTACTTAAAGAGTCTATCCAAGAAGAAGATCTAACAATTGTAAATATCTATGCTCCTAACATGGGAGCAGCCAATTATATAAGGCAATTAATAACAAAAGCAAAGAAACACATTGACAAAAATACAATAATAGTGGGGGACGTTAACACCCCACTGACTGAAATGGACAGATCATCTAAGCAAAAGATCAACAAGGAAATAAAGACTTTAAATGAAACACTGGACCAAATGGACTTTACAGATATTTTCAGAACATTCCATCCCAAAGCAACGGAATACACATTCTTCTCTAGTGCCCATGGAACATTCTCCAGAATTGATCACATACTAGGTCACAAATCAGGTCTCAACTGGTACCAAAAGATTGGGATTATTTCCTGCATATTTTCAGACCACAATGCTTTGAAACTACAACTCAATCACGAAAGGAAACTCAGAAAGAACTCAAATACATGGAGGCTAAAGAGCATCCTACTAAAGAATGAATGGGTCAACCAGGAAATTAAAGAAGATTAAAAAAATTCATGGAAACCAATGAAAATGAAAACACAACTATTCAAAATCTTTGGGATACAGCAAAGGCAGTCCTGACAGGAAAGTATATAGCAATACAAGCCTTTCTCAAGAAACAAGAAAGGTCTCAAATACACAACCTAACTCTACACCTAAAGGAGCTAGAGAAAAAACAGCAAATAAAGCCTAAACCCAGCAGAAGAGAAATCATAAAGATCAGAGCACAAATCAATGAACTAGAAACCAAAAGAAGAGTAGAACAGATCAACGAAACTAGGAGCTGGTTCTTTAAAAGAACTAACAAGATTGATAAACCCCTGGCCAGACTTATTAAAAAAAAAAGAGAAATGACCCAAATCAACAAAATCATGAATGAAAGAGGAGAGATCACAACCAACACCAAAGAAATACAAACACTTATAAGAACATATTATGAGCAACTCTATGCCAGCAAATTAGATAACCTGGAAGAAATGGATGCATTCCTAGAGATGTATCAACTACAAAAACTGAACCAGGAAGAAATAGAAAACTAGAACAGACCTATAACCACTAAGGATTTTGAAGCAGTCATCAAAAAACTCCCAAAAACAAAAGCCCAGGGCCAGATGGCTTACCAGGGGAATTCTACCAAATATTTGAAGAAGAATTAATACCTATTCTCCTGAAACTGTTGAAAAAATAGAAATGGAAGGAAAACTTCTGAACTCATTTTATGAGGCCAGCATTACCTTGATCCCAAAACCAGACAAAGACCCCATCAAAAAGGAGAGTTACAGACCAATATCCTTGATGAACATGGATGCAAAAATTCTCACCAAAATACTAGCCAATAGGATCCAACAGTACATTAAAAGGATTATTCACCATGACCAAGTGGGATTTATCCCTAGGCTGCAAGGTTGGTTCAACATCCACAAATCAATCAACGTGATACAATACATTAACAAAAGAAAGAACAAGAATCATATGATCCTCTCAATAGATGCAGAAAAAGCATTTGACAAAGTATAGCATCCTTTCTTGATCAAAACTCTTCAGAGTATAGGGATAAAGGGTACATACCTCAATATCATAAAAGCCATCTATGAAAAACCTACAGCGAATATCATTCTCAACGGGGAAAAGCTGATAGCTTTCCCCCTAAGGTCAGAAACATGGCAGGGATGTCCACTATCACCACTGCTATTCAACATAGTAGTAGAAGTCCTAGCCGCAGCAATCAGACAACAAAAAGAAATCAAAGGCATCCAAATCGGCAAAGAAGAAGTCAAACTCTCACTCTTTGCAGATATTCTGATGCTTTATGTGGAAAACCCAAAAGAGTCCACCCCAAAACTGCTAGAACTCATACAGGAATTCAGTTAAGTGTCAGGATATTAAATCAATGCAGAGAAATCAGTGACATTCCTATACACCAACAACAAGACAGAAGAGAGACAAATTAAGGAGTTCATTCCAGTTAAAATTGCACCCAAAACCATAAGATACCTAGGAATAAATCTAACCAAAGAGGCAAAGGATCTGTACTCAGAAAACTATAAAATACTCATGAAAGAAATTGAGGAAGACACAAGGAAATGGAAAAACGCTCCAAGCTCAAGGATTGGAAGAACAAACATTGTGAAGATGTCAAAGCTACCTAGAGCAATCTACACATTCAATGCAATCCCCTTCAAAATATCATCCACTTTTTTCAAAGAAATGGAACAAATAATCCTAAAATTTGTATGGAACCAGAAGAGACCCCGAATAGCCTGAGGAATATTGATAAAGAAAAGCAAAGCTGGCAGCATCACAATTCCGGACTTCCAGCTCTATTACAAAGCTGTCATCATCAAGACAGTATGGTACTGGCACAAAAACAGACACACATTCAATGGAAAAGAATCGAGAGCCCAGAAATGGACCCTCAACTCTATGGTCAACTTATCTTTGACAAAGCAGGAAAGAATGTCCAATGGAAAAAAGACAGTCTCTTCAACAAATGGTGTTGGAAAAATTGGACAGCCACATGCAGAATAATGAAACCGGACCATTTCCTTACACCACACACAAAAATAGACTCCAAATGGTTGAGAGACCTAAATGTGAGACGAGTCCATCAAAATCCTAAAGGACAACAGAGGCAGCAACCTCTTCGACCTCAGCCGCAGCAACTTCTTCCTAGAAACATCGCCAAAGGCAAGGGAAGCAAGGGCAAAAATGAACTTTTGGGACTTCATCAAGATAAAAAGCTTTTGCACAGCCAAAGAAACAGTCCACAAAACCAAAAGAAAACCGACAGAATGGGAGAAAATATTTGCAAATGACATCAGATAAAGGGCTATTATCCAAAATCTATAAAGAACTTATCAAACTCAACGCCCAAAGAACAAATAATCTAATCAAGAAATGGGCAGAAGACATGAACAGACATTTTTCCAAAGAGCACATCCAAATGGCCAACAGACACATGAAAAAGGGCTCAACATCACTCGGCATCAGGGAAATCCAAATCAAACCTCAGTGTGATACCACCTCACACCAATCAGAATGGCTAAAATTAACAAGTCAGGAAATGACAGATGTTGGCGGGGATGTGGAGAAAGGGGAACCCTCCTACACAGTTGGTGGGAATGCAAGCTGGTGCAGCCACTCTGGAAAACAGTATGGAGGTTCCTCAAAAAGTTGAAAATAGAGCTACCATATGATCCAGCAATTGCACTACTGGGTATTTACCACAAAGATACAAATGTTGGGACCCAAAGGGTTAGGTGCACCCCAATGTTTATAGCAGCAATGTCAACAATAGCCAAACTGTGGAAAGAGCCAAGATGTCCATGGACAGATGAATGGATAAAGAAGAAGTGGTATATATACACAATGGAATATTATGCAGCCATCAAAAGGAATGAGATCTTGCCATTTGCAACGATGTGGATGGAACTGGAGGGTGTTATGCTGAGTGAAATAAGTCAATTAGAGAAAGACATGTATCATATGACCTCACTGATATGAGGAATTCTTAATCTCAGGAAACAAACTGAGGGTTGCTGGAGTGGGGGTGGGGTGGGAGGGATGGTGTGGCTGGGTGATCGACATTGTGGAGGGTATGTGCTATGGTGAGCGCTGTGAATTGTGCAAGACTGTTGAATCACAGATCTGTACTTCTGAAACAAATAATGCAATATATGTTAAGAAAAAAAAGAAAAAGATAGCAGGAGGGGAAGTATGAAAGGGGGTAAATAGGAGGGGTAGACGAACCTCAAGAGACGATGGACTCTGAAAAACAAACTGAGGGTTCTAGAGGGGAAGGGGGTGGGGGGATGGGTTAGCCTGGTGAGGTGGATTAAAGAGGGCACATTTTGCCTGGAGCACTGGGTGTTATGCACAAACAATGAATCATGGAACACTATATCAAAAACTAATGATGTAATATATGCTGATTAACATAACAATAAAAAATTTTTTTTTAAAGTTTTATTGTGCGATTTCAAAGGATACGATTTATTATACATAAATTATATCAGAATCAAGTTGATAAAAAAACCTTGTTTAATACTCATTGCTACTTTCCACTGAATGTGTGTCTGTTTTATGAGTATTTAAAGTAGCAATACTCATTGTAACCCACACAAATTACTCTTCCAAGAGCAAAGGTATTTTGGGAGTGCCTATTTTAAAATGATATTATATGACACTACCTGGCATAAGCAAAGTCTAATATATTTAGAATAAAACTGAATTATTTGGGATTTTTGTTGTTGTTGCATTTGTTTGCTTTTGCTATTGAGATGTAGAAATTTCTTATATATTTTGGAAATTAACCTCTTACTAGGTATATGGTTCACAAATATTTTTTCCTATTCTGTAGTTTGCCTTTTGACCCTGTTGATTTGTTTCCTTGGCTGTAGAGAGACTTTTTAATTTACTATAGTCTCAATTGTCTATTTTTGCTTCTGCTGCTTATGCTTCTGGTGTCATAAATAAGAAAGCATTGCTAAGATCAATGTCATGAAGCTTTCCACCTGTATTTTCTTCTAAGAGTTTCATAATTTGGAGTCTCAATATTTAAGTCTTTAGGGGCACCTGGGTGGCTCAGTTGGTTAAGTATCAGTTCGCTCAGGTCATGATCTCAGGGTCTGGGATGGGGCTCTGTGCTCAGCTGGGAGTCTGCCTCTCTCTCTCCCTCTCCTTCTGCACCTCCCCTGCTCATTCTCTCTCTCACTCTCAAATAAATAAATAAATCTTTAAAAAAATGTTTGTCTTTAATATATTTTCAGTTGATTTGGGGGCATGGTGTAAACTAAGAGTTAATTTCATTTTTTTACATGTTGATATCCAGTTTTCCTAACACTATTTACTGAAGAGACTATCCTTTCCCCATTAAGTATTCTTGGCACACTTGTTGAAGATCAGTTGACTATACATAAGTGAATTTATTATTGTGCTCTCTATTCTGTTCCATTGGTCAATATGTCAGTTTTTATGCCAATTCTATACTGCTATAGCTTTGTAATAAATTTTGAAATTAGGAAGTGTTGTTCTTCAAAACCACCGTGTCACCTCATACCTGTTAGAATGACTAAAAAAGAAAAGAAAAAGAAAAAGAAAGGAAGGAAGAAAGAAGAAAGAGAAAGAAAGAAAGAAAGAAAGAAAAAGAAAGAAAGAAAGAAAGAGATGAAAGAAAAGAAAGAAAGAAAGAAAGAAAGAAAGAAAGAAAGAAAGAAAGAAAGAAAGAAAGAAAGAAAGAAAAAGAAAGGAAAGAAAGAAAGAAGAAAGAAAGAAAGAAAGAAAGGAAAGAAAGAAAGAAAGAAAGAAAGAAAGAGAAAAGAAAAGAGAAGAGAAGAGAAAGGAAGGAAGAAAGGAAAAAGGAAAAAGAAGAACAAAAAGAAAAGACAAGGATAGAAAAAGAAAAAGGGTAACAAGTGTTGGTGAGGATGTCGAGAAATTGAAAAACTCTTACACATTGTTGGTGGAAATGTAAAATGGTGCAGCTGCTATGGAAGACAGTATAGAATTTCTAGAAAAAAATTTTTTAAAAAGTACTATATGGTCTAGCAATCCCACAAAGGGGCATATATCCAAAAGAATTTAAATCTAGGATCTTGAAGAGATACTGTCACTCTCGTGTTCATTGCAGCATTATTAACCATAGCTGAGATACGGAAACTACCTAAATGTCCATTAATGGATGAATGGATAAAGAAAATGTAGTACATACATACAATGGAACATCATTCAGCTTTATAAAGAAGAAAATCCTGCCATTTGTGACAACATGGATGAACCTAAAAACCATTATGCTAAGTGAAAGAAGCCAGGCACGAAGGAAAAAATACTGCATGATCCTATTTATATGAGGTATCTAAAGTTGTAAAACTCATAGAAGCAGAAAACAGAAAGTAGAGAGAGAAATGGGGAGTTGTTTAATGAGTATAAAGTTTCATGTATGCAAAATAAGTAAGTTCTGGAGATCTTTATACAGCATGGTGTCTGTAGTTACCAATACTGTATTGTGCACTTAAAATTTTGTAAAGAGGGTAGAACTCATGTTAAATGTTCATACCACAAAAATCAATTAATGAGTCTCTTAAATGCCAGTTTAAAAAAAAAAAGAATTAAGCTAGTAAAAAAGAGTAATACCCAGGTCTAATTAGTGTATCATTTAAAACAAACAAACAAACAAAAATCTCTCCATTGCCTGCTTAAATAACAGCCTGATAACAACAACAAAAAGGCTTTCATGAATATACACTGTTGCACCAAAATAACACAATTAAATTTGTTGCACTGTTAATTGATACCTGTGTCATTATAATTATGCATACTAGGGTCACCGAAAGTTAATAAATACTTGTTAATTGCCAAAGGTAATTTTTCACATTCTGCCTGACAGTAACCTGTAGCTGTGCCATGACAATTTTTGCAAAAGAAAAGCTGTTCTATAAAGAGCCGCTGAGCAGGTCATTTCACTAATAATTGATTTTCTTCCCTTCATTTTCAAAACTCTTCAGGTAGAAGAAACATTAACTAATCAATTCACAGCACCACAGGTAGAGATCTTTTCAGATGTTCATTTGTGATACTGACATCCTGTTGGGCTCCATCAAAATAATTGTGTACAATGTCTTGTGTCTCTAAATAAACTAATTTTTTTCCCTCAGCATAAGAAAAACAATTATTGACTTTTATATTCTGCTTAAATAGTATTGATTACCTTCTGAACCATTCATCACATTTAAAGTGATAATTTCTGAATGTTCTCTTAGCTTCCTGAATGAGTTTAAATTGCAGAACCACAGATGTTTAATTCATTGCTTCATCTTTTACCTTTGTATTTGTTGCTCTGTTGTGTCATATCAGAACTATATATAGTAGTAAACACAAAAATAATCACACAAAATTACAGATTTTTAAATACTTCTTGTATCCATGTTCTTCCCAAAAACTTATATGCAATTATTAAACATCTACTTTGTACATGGTATGGAGTTCAATTTAAAGAAGGTTAAGAGATACTTCCTGTTCCAAGAAGGTCTTATCATCTATTAAGTTATGCTACTTAGTTCAGATTCTCTGATAAAGAGAAATCAAGACAGAAATAGGAGTGTAAGAGATTTACTGGGGAAAATTCTTTTGAGGGATAAAAAGGAGAATGCAGGAAAAGGCAGGGGAGCGCTCAGATCAGTATATAGGTCTGACATTTTTGGAAAAGATGGGTGACAAGAGTCTCAGACTGCAGCCAGTTGTAAGAAAGTTTGATCAGGCAAACGAAGAGTTCCATGAATCAAAATTGCATGTCAGAAGAATCCTACATCTTACAGGGATGGCCCAGAATTAGGATCTCCACCGTGTTAGGTCACTGAAGAGGAGCCCACAGCAAGAATGATCTTGGCACCAATGTCATTCTGAATTTACAAGGAAATCTTCTAGAGCTGTAAGCCAACAATGCACCTCACAGTAGACCTGAACCAAATATTGTCATAACCACCAAATACACCACCTTCTGCATGCAGTCCAGCAAGTAGCTCCTAGATTGGAGCTCGTAGTAGTAGTAGCAGTAGTAGTAGTAGTAGCAGTAGTAGTAGTAGCAGTAGTAGTAGTAGTAGTAGTAGTAGCAGCAGCAGTAGTAGTAGTAGCAGTAGTAGTAGTAGCAGTAGTAGTAGTAGTAGCAGTAGTAGTAGTAGCAGCAGTAGTAGTAGTAGCAGTAGTCGTAGTAGTAGTAGTAGTAGTAGTAGCAGCAGCAGTAGTAGTAGTAGTAGCAGCAGCAGCAGCAGTAGTAGTAGTAGCAGTAGTAGTAGTAGCAGTAGTAGTAGTAGTAGCAGTAGTAGTAGTAGCAGTAGTCGTAGTAGTAGTAGTAGTAGTAGCAGCAGCAGCAGTAGTAGTAGTAGTAGCAGTAGTAGTAGTAGCAGTAGTAGTAGTAGTAGCAGTAGTAGTAGTAGCAGTAGTAGTAGTAGTAGCAGTAGTAGTAGTAGCAGTAGTCGTAGTAGTAGTAGTAGTAGCAGTAGTCGTAGTAGTAGTAGTAGTAGTAGTAGCAGCAGCAGTAGTAGTAGTAGTAGCAGCAGCAGTAGTAGTAGTAGTAGCAGTAGTAGTAGTAGCAGTAGTAGTAGTAGTAGCAGTAGTAGTAGTAGCAGTAGTAGTAGTAGCAGTAGTAGTAGTAGTAGTAGCAGCAGCAGTAGCTCTTAGTAGTTCCTATTGGCATCTTTTTCTGAGGAGAAAACTTAGAAAAGAGAGGGCAAAGGATAATGGGACACATGTAGTTTCCATCACTACATTTGGTCTTGGGCTACAGTTGGTACCTATCCTTTCCAGGAAATGGATCTGAGATTGAAAAATTGTCCAAAGATCATAACTTTGACTGGAGTTAACATCCTCAAAACCTCCTGCTTTATCATTCTTCCCTTTTTCCGCTTGTAGATTGTATTAAAATTCTCCAGAGAAACAGACCAATAGAATGGATAGATAGATAGATAATAGATGGTAGATAGATGATAGATAGATGATGATGATAGATAGATAGATAGATAGATAGATAGATAGATAGATAGATAGATAGATAGACAGATGGAAATATAGCTAAAAGGAGATTTCTTATAGTAATTGCCTCATGTGGTTATAGAGGCTGAAAAGTTCCATGATTTATCATCTACCAGCTGGAGAACCAGAGAGGCAGGTGGTATAATTCAGTCCCAGTCCAAAGGACTGAGTTTAAGGGAGCTGATCTGAGCCCAAAAGCCCAGAAAACAGGAGCACCAAAGTCTGAGGGCAGGAGAAAATGGATGTCTCAGCTCAAGCAGAGAGAGAACAAATTCACTCTTCTTCCACATTTTTGTTCTATTCCAGCCCTCAAAAGAATGAATGATACTCTCCTACATTGAAGAGGGTCATCTGCTGTACTCAGTTCACCAATTCAAATGCTAATCTATTCTGGAAACACTCTCACAGACACACTCAGAAATACTACTTTGCCAGCTATCTGGGTAGCCCTTAGCTCACAAGTTCACATATAAAAATAAGCCATTACATAGACGAAAAGTAAGACCCTTATTGGCTGCTTATACATTTTGCCTCTAGGGAGAATATGCCCTATTAATCATTTCCACAATTCCCTGCAGATCAAGCTCCCTTAGCTTCCTCTCTGATATCACTAATAATTGAGGTCTTTTGACTTCTGGTTGTTAAGCACTGTCATCTGACCTCTATCACAGAGGGTCTCACATTCCTATTACATATTAATGAGCCACTCTCCTGCTGTCGGCACCGGCAGACACTGGAGACTCACCACTGAATTTTTTGTGATACTGATTCCCCTCAACAGAGCACTCCCAGTGGCCTTGGTGAAGGGTGTGTCCTCTGGGTCCTTCTATGGTACATGATACTTCGGTGGGTCTTCCGCTATCATATAGCATATGCATTCCAGCATGACAACTTCAGCATCTTTATTTCTTCTTCCAGAGTCTGCTGGGGCAATGCAGACATTATTTGACTTGCTATTTCCAGTTCTCCAGGGAACTAAGAGTCACTTCAGGAGCAAATTGGTTTTAGAGCTCAGCACAGCCTTGTTAGCTAGGACTATTGATATCCATATTATGTCTGCACTTGTGAAAACCTGGGTTCTAAGAGAAGAATAACTGGCCCAAGGTCATGCGGACCTTTCTCCAAAACCCATGCTAAGAGAAAAAAAAAAGGAGCAATTTTGCTCCATTGTGTCTTTGTTTTTAAGTTGTTGTTGTTTGGTTTTGCTTTTTGTTCGTTTTGTTTTCTTTTGCTGTGTGTGTGTTTTGCCAGGAGGTTTAAATCCTGAATCTTGAGAAATGTACAAAAGTCAATGGATTCTGACTTCTTCTGACCCATGTGGTCAAACATCCTCAAAATCCCTTTCTGGTGTATTCTTCCTATTTTGTTCCATACACAAACAAATTCCTACCTAAGAGAGCTGGTCTCCAAAATTCCATTCTTATTGCCCATTTTCCTGTGGTATCCCCAGCTCTACTTGTTTTACTTTGGGTCCTCTGAAAAAAAGAGGTAACAAGATAGGACTACACATGCAAGAAATGTATTGGGAGAAAGGCCCATGAAACATAAAGGGCAGAAGAAGGAAGGAAAAGCTTTCCTACCACACCACAGTGCTGACAACTCTGAAAAAGGGGAGGTGAAAGAGGATTGGTAGGAAGAATCACAGTCTGAAGCACAGTTCGGAGGAAGTTTTGGTGAGGACAAGGCATCATTCTCAAGCTAAAGTTTCCCATCAGAACTGTTCTTCCCCTTGCAAGAATGGACCTCTATTATTACTCATGCCATGCTCAGTCAATATTTGGGAGCAGACTGTGGGAAGCATAGTCTTGGTATGAGCAGGATGATAAATAGGAGGACAGCAGTTTGGAGCTATCAGTCAGATATGTTCCCCACAGGAGAAGATCTGAGTAGCATGTTTTCATGACCTCCACATAGAGGAAGTAATTTATGTAAATAAAAACTCAGAAAAACAGTGTAAAGCAATAAGAACCCCAAGTGAGACACGGATTAAATGAATTGGCAGTTTAGAAAAGTAGACATGTTTGATGGTAGGGAAATGGTGGGGAGAACTGGTCTGGAAGGAGATGAAGTCTACAGATTATGTCATGAAGTAAGTGGCATTGGAAATAGGATTTAAAGAATGTGCAAGAGTAATGGGACTGAATTTTGAAGAACAGAGTGAAAGGGCATTCTAGTAGAAGAAACAAAGCAAAACATTAGCTTCTTTGGGAAGCAGCAATAGGATTTGAACTGTGTGACATGGAGTGATGGAGGATATAGATAGAAAGGAAGTCATGAGTAGAATTTGTCATCTATTCTTCTTTCTGGGCTCTGAAATCACTTCCTGTTAATTTGTGAACTTAACTATTTTGTTTAACTATTGTGAATTTAAGATAAGAAATCTGATGATTTTTAAACTCTTGAACTTAAGACCATGCCTAATAATTAAAAATGTTCAGTGAGTATATTCTGAGTTAACAACTGATTACATATTAATTGAGATAAATAACATGGATGCCAGACTCACAAATTTGTCCTTTTGTTGTTGTTGTTGCTACTATTTACAATTTTTTCCTTTGTGAGTCAGTTCAATAGTGAATCAAAGTTACCTAACTGAAAAATATTTTAAATACACCTTCATAGCAATTTATACTTCTAATTATAAACTCAAGAAGCAATGACTCATTTTAATTTTAATTCACTTCCTCCCATTACTGTGCTAATTAAAAAAAAAAAAAGATTGTGGTAATGTTTTTCAAATTATGACCAAGCTACCTCTTCATGTTTGAATTAAAATGTATTATTCTTTTTCTGAGTATAAACATAATACATAGAATAAAATGAAATCACCATAATATCACTACTGAGAAATAATCATAGTTAATATTTTGATATAGTTTCTTCTGGTATTTTATTTAAGAAATTCTTAATTTCTATTTACTAGTATTTAATTGGCTCAAGAGTAGTTTTCACTATATTTTAAAAATATAGTGTAAGAGGGAGGTACAAGGGTGTTTCAAACATTCCAGAAATAATCTAATGTCAATTGCTATTTTGCCCTAAATAATCAGTATGGTTCCTCCTTTCTTATAAAAAGAGGAAAGATTTCATATTTTCTTTATTCATATTTGTTAAGAAAGCTTAGAAACAAATGTAATATCCAAGCCATAGCAACTTTTTCTATTCCTTATTCTTGATTTTAAAAATTTCATTAATCGTATAACATCTTTATCCTTTTTTAAAAGGTTTAAATACATAATTTACAGGATTCAACTGGATTTTTTTAAAGATTTTATTTATTTATTTGACAGAGAGAGATACAGCAAGAGAAGGAACACAAGCAGGGGGAGTGGGAGAGGGAGAAGCAGACTTCCCGCTGAGCAGGGAGCCTGACGCAGGGCTAGATCCCAGGACCCTGGAATCATGACCTAAGCTGAAGGCAGACACTTAATGACTGAGCCACCCAGGTGCCCCTCACCTGGATTTTGATGTTCTCACCACACATCTGCCCAGGGCTCTTCCTAGAATAACTCTGTACTAGTATCCATAGAGTTTAAAACGCAAAGACAAAGCAGAGACTCAGTAAATAATCACAGTATTTAGAAATATTAAGCTATTTTATTCTATTACACATAATACATTTTATTAAATGTTTCTATTTTCAAGATCGTTTACAGTTCAAAGGGGCTTAGTTACAATAGCACATAGCTTTAACTCTTAAAGATGTTATACTAAATGGAAAGCCCTGGATCATCTTTGCCTTTGTATGAAATTTAATCTGATTATTAATATTTAGTAAGCCTTCAAATCTACCATTTAAGCGATATCATTTAAATTGAGGACTTCAAAAGGCTCTTGGTTTTTTTATGGCTAGTCTATTGAGAGGAAAAATAATTAACATACTGTGAAGTACAATTTCCTAAAGTATTATCAGAAGAGTGCAAGGCATTTGAGGTTATGAAGTCACTTCTGTGTATCAGTGAGAGGGCTCAAATTCCTGTCCAAAAAATACAATAAATAAAATTGATGTTTTTGATTTTTTTTTTTCAAAACTAAAACTTTGAAGACTGGAAAATATGGAATTTTAGAATTAGAAGAGATCTCGGAAATATTCTACTACTTGAGGTCAATACCTCAACTATCTTCCTTTTTTTCTTTTTCATTTTTTTTAACTTTTTTCCTTTAAATTTTTTTATTCTTATGTTAATCACCATACATTACATCATTAGTTTTTGATGTAGTGTTCCATGATTCATTGTGTATAACACCCAGTGCTCAACGCAGAACGTGCCCTCTTTAATACACATCACCAGGCTAACACATCACCCCACCCACCTTCCCTCTAGAACCCTCAGTTTGTTTTTCAGAGTCCATCATCTCTCATGGTCCGTCTCCCCCTCCAATTTCCCCCCTTCATTCTTCCCCTACTGCTATCTTCTTCTTCTTTTACTTTTCTTAACATATATTGCATTATTTGTTTCAGAGATACAGATCTATGATTCAACAGTCTTGCACAATTCACAGCGCTCACCATAGCACATACCCTCCACAATGTCTATCACCCAGCCACCCCATCGCTTCCACCCCACCCCCACTCCAGCAACCCTCAGTTTGTTTCCTGAGATTAAGAATTCCTCATATCAGTGAGGTCATATGATACATGTCTTTCTCTGATTGACTTATTTCACTCAGCATAACACCCTCCAGTTCCATCCATGTCATTGCAAACGGAAAGATCTCATTCCTTTTGATGGCTGCATAATATTCCATTATATATATGTATATGTGTATATATATATATATATATATATACACCACCTCTTCTTTTTTTTAAGTTTTTATTTATTTATTTGAGAGAGAATGAGATAGAGAGAGAGCATGAGAGGGGAGAGGGTCAGAGGGAGAAGCAGAATCCCTGCTGAGCAGGGAGCCCGATGTGGGACTCGATCCCGGGACTCCAGGATCATGACCTGAGCCGAAGGCAGTCGCTTAACCAACTGAGCCACCCAGGCGCCCTACACCACCTCTTCTTTAACCATTCATCTGTCAATGGACATCTTGGCTCTTTCCACAGTTTGGCTATTGTGGACATTGCTGCTAAAAACATCGGGGTGCAGGTACCCCTTCGGATCCCTACATTTGTAACTTTGTGGTAAATACCCAGTAGTGCAATTGCTGGGTCGTATGGTAGCTCTATTTTCAACTGTTTGAGGAACCTCCTACTGTTTTCCAGAGTGGTTGCACCAGCTTGCGTTACCACCAATAGTGTAGGAGGGTTCCTCTTTCTCCACATCCCCACCAACATCTGTCGTTTCCTGACTTGTTAATTTTAGCCATTCTGACTGGTGTGAGGTAGTATCTCACTGAGGTTTTGATTTGGATTTCCCTGATGCTGAGCGATGTTGAGCACGTTTTCATGTGTCTGTTGGCCATTTGGATGTGTTCTTTGGAAAAATGTCTGCTCATATCTTCTGCCCATTTCTTGATTGGATTATTTGTTCTTTGGGCGTTGAGTTTGATAAGTTCTTTATAGATTTTGGATACTAGCCCTTTATCTGATATGTCATTTGCAAATATCTTCTCCCATTCTGTCGGTTGTCTTTTGCTTTTGTGGACTGTTTCTTTGGCTGTGTAAAAGCTTTTTATCTTGATGAAATCCCAATAGTTCATTTTTGCCCTTGCTTCCCTTGCCTTTGATGATGTTTCTAGGAAGAAGTTGCTGCGGCTGAGGTCGAAGAGGTAGCTGCCTGTGTTCTCCTTTAGGATTTCGATGGACTCCTGTCTCACATTTAAGTCTTTCAACCATTTGGAGTCTATTTTTGTGTGTGGTGTAAGGAAATGGTCCAGTTTCATTCTTCTGCATGTGGCTGTCCAATTTTCCCAACACCATTTGTTGAAGAGACTGTCTTTTTTCCATTGGACATTCTTTCCTGCTTTGTCAAAGATAAGTTGACCATAGAGTTGAGGGTCCATTTCTGGGCTCTCGATTCTTTTCCATTGAATGTGTGTCTGTTTTTGTGCCAGTACCATACTGTCTTGATGATGACAGCTTTGCAATAGAGCTGGAAGGCTGGAATTGTGATGCCGCCAGCTTTGCTTTTCTTTTTCAACATTCCTCAGGCTATTCGGGGTCTTTTCTGGTTCCATACAAATTTTAGGATTATTTGTTCCATTTCTTTGAAAAAAGTGGATGGTATTTTGATGGGGATTGCATTGAATGTGTAGATTGCTCTAGGTAGCTTTGACATCTTCACAATGTTTGTTCTTCCAATCCATGAGCATGGAACGTTTTTCCATTTCTTTGTGTCTTCCTCAATTTCTTTCATGAGTATTTTATAGTTTTCTGAGTACAGATTCTTTGCCTCTTTGGTTAGATTTATTCCTAGGTATCTTATGGTTTTGGGTGCAGTTGTAAATGGCATCGACTCCTTAATTTGTCTCTCTTCTGTCTTGTTGGTGTATAGGAATGTCACTGATTTCTGTGCATTGATTTTATATCCTGCCACTTTACTGAATTCCTGTATGAGTTCTAGCACTTTTGGGGTGGAGTCTTTTGGGTTTTCCACATAAAGTATCATATCATCTGCAAAGAGTGAGGGTTTGACTTCTTCTTTGCCGATTTGGATGCCTTTGATTTATTTTTGTTGTCTGATTGCTGTGGCTAGGACTTCTAATACTATGTTGAATATCAGTGGTGATAGTGGACATCCCTGCTGCGTTCCTGACCTCAGGAGGAAAGCTCTCAGTTTTTCCCCATACTACCTTACTTTTTTTTTTCAAGTAACAAATCTACTTCATTGCTAGAGGTTATATGAAGTACTATCTTAAGACCAATTTTAGGACTGATACTGGCTTCAGTCAGAAAAACTATATTATGGATATAAAACCATACATGTGGGAAATTGAATGGTTGGACAACTGCATGATATGTGAAAAAATTTTTTTAAAGATTTTTGTTTATTTATTTGTCAGAGAGGAGAGAGAGAGCACAAGCAGGGGGAGCACTAGAGGGAGATGGAGAAGCAGGCTCCTCACTGAGCAAGGAGCCCAATGTGGGACTCGATCCCAGGACCCTGGGATCATGACCTGAGCTGAAGGCAGACACTTAACGCCTGAACCACCCAGGCATCCCTGGTAGGTGAAATTTTAATTCAGTCTTTAAAACTTTAAGTAAAGAGAAATTATTTTCCAACGTCAAGTACTAGCATGCTAGTGGATTCCAAGATAGAATTTTGGTCTCTTAATTCCCAGATCAATGGTTTCTCTATTGTCCCATGTTTCCAATTAAGCTCTACCGAATTAGTTGGTATATTGTTTGCCTAAAACCTCTATATGTAATGGGAATATAAAATTTAACTATAATTTAAATTATTCAGTATTAAAAGCTGTCTTTCATAAAAGTATTCATGAAGCTTAATTTTAAGTAAATTAATGATGATATAATTAAGTTAAATATTACAGTGTTACAATTTTGATGTCCTATCTATACTTAATAATGTTTTTGAAAAAACCTGCAAGACATTTAAAATAATTGCTTGCTCAAAAGCTTTAGAAAATTCAATTTATTAAGGACTAATTGTCAAGGTTAAGTAAATATATGTAGCAGTGAATAATGAATAAATTGATAAAATCTTTGCTTTCTACAAAATGTATTTCAAACTAATCAAGGTATTTGTTATATTCTTGTCTTTAGTGAAATGTTTATCATAATGTTTTATAATCAGTCACTTTAATATTAAAAATTTTGACACCTAAGTTTTCTTGACTGTTATTTCAAAATATTTCTTGTAACAATGAAGATTTTGGAATGGAATGAGCAATTAAAGAGATGTTATAGTAGTTGTGGAATTGCTTATGTAACAGAAATTATTAGAGAAGCCAATGTTCTTTCGGTACTTTGAAATCAATGTATACAGAGTCATTAAACTCTCTTCCTTTGGTTCTTATATAATTACTATAATATAAACACATTATCTGAGAATTATTGTAGCTCACAAATAGACATTGATCTCTTTGAGGGTAGAGGTTACATCTTTGCCAAAGTTCATGGCCTGTAATAAGATCAATTACTGACTGGGGATGGACTAAGAGATAAGAGGATAAAAAAATTACATCAGAAAAAAATAATTGCATCAGGGAGTTTAGCCATGTTCAAACAGAATTTTTTTTAATGTTTTATTGTTATGTTAATCACCATACAGTACATCATTAGTTTTTGATGTAGTGTTCCATGATTCATTGTTTGTGCATAACACCCAGTGCTCCATGCAGAACAAACAGAATTTAAGACGTGATTTAGAATGGTGATAAAGGGACTTCCTCATTTTACTCTTCCGTATCTTGATCACTTTGTTGCTTTCTATACAACTTCCTCCAAATATTCTGTCCCGTGGTTCATTTACATTGCTGATATTTTTCAATTATGTTGTTCCCTAGGTTGCATAGTTTGGATTTTGAATAATTTAGATAGTTCTCAAGTCTTTTCTTCTGCAGTGCCTAATCTGCTATTAACCTCTTATATTTTTCACTCCTAGAATTTTGGTGAGAATCTCTTTTATACCTTTCATTTCTTTCCTCATCATGCTTATACTTTCCCCAACCTTCTCTCTCCCTCTCTCTCTCACATACACACAGTTTTTATCTCTTTGTCTACTACTTCTATCATTTACATAATTTTTAATCTATTTCTATTTATTAATTTTTACCAATATTTTTATCTTTACATTGATTTTATTAAAAAATATATATATTTAGAATTTTGTTCTGGGATGCAGTCAAGTTAAATGGAAACTGATGCTTTTGAACCTCACTTTTAAACTCTGGTGGGGCTAAAACAGCCTTTAGCCAGACAACTTTGGACCTATTCCTAAGAAGATCCCCTCCTGATAACCTCCTAAAGACTCCACTCAATGTCCAATGTCCAACTGGGAGGCACATGAAATACTCCATACCCTTTCTGAGCAACTTTACCTGGTGTCCAATATAATTTACACACACACACACACACACACACACAATTTTAGCTTTTTAAAATGGGAAGGCAATTTCTTTCCTGGTTACCTTATCATAGCCCTAAATCAGACCCCTTCCCTAATATTTTGAATGTGAAAAAGCATTTGGTTAACTTTCAGATAAAGATTTAAAAATTAGACATGTGTTTTCCTCTACTCGCTCCTAAAACAGTACCAGAAAAATAACAAAAATGTTTATAAAACAGCATACAAAACCTTAGGAAAGGAGATAATAGTAGCAACATTTTAGTCACTGGGAGGCAGATGATGATGAGTGCCAAACTAGGAGACAAAAGAAACCTAAATCCTAAGCAGTCGGTGAAGAGAGCCAAGAGACAGCTCAGTATGCACTGCATAATCCCCTAAATGTGTGAACATCAGCAGTAATCAGCACCTCTAGAGAGAAAGGCAAATATTGGACTTAAAAAATGAGTATTCTGACTAAATCACAAATGCATTGTAAGAAAAAGGAAAGACTCAAAAGGTTATGTACTGTATGATTACATTTATATGGTAGTCTGGAAGAAGTAAGCAAAATGTCTTCAGACAATTGCATAGCAGAAAAAAATCAAGGAAAAAGGGAGGAACTGATCTCTGCCCTACAATTTGAGAGCACATTCTGAGTTGATGATGCTTCATTTATTAATGCCCTCGGAGAATGATTTTGTAAGCTGGTTATATATCTAACTCTATGGTTTTCCAACCCTTATTTATCCACTTATCCATAACTGCAAAATGAGTTATTTGAATGTATTGTTGAATCAACATATTCCAGGTCTACGCTTTACCTTGATCTAACTCCTGTAAAAAGAGATGGATTAACTATGGTGGTTCTTTAATTTCTTTATACAGAGATATTAAAAAGTATCCATGTAAATGTCTTCCAGAATGTTAAGAAGGTTTTGCCATTAAACTTGTGGGTTCATAGATTCTGGCATTCACTTTAAACTCTTTTAGAAAATTAAGTAGCAGTTGGGCATCTTCTGGCTCTGATATGTTTCATATTTTCCATGGTTTATCAAATACTGACACATTCTCTCAGAAACTGCATTTCCCTTTCATTCAGTACCACGGACACAATGCTCATGACATAAAACCCAAATTCCTTAAATCTAGCTTAGTACTCTCTAGTCATCTATCTTGGGACTTATTTTTTTTTCTTAGCCACATACTTTCTACCTCTAAAAACTGAAAACTGTTTTCCTTTGCAGAAGATAAAAATAAAATTGGAGCTTAGTAAGACTTATGTTTCTGTCATCTATCAAAATGTTAAAAACAAGGGCACCTGGGTGGCTCAGTCGGTTAAGCATCCAACTCTTGATTTCAGTTAAGGTCATGATCTCAGGGTTGTGGGATGAGCCCACATCAGGCTCTGCTCTGGGTATGGAGCCTGCTTAAAATTCTCTCTTTCCCTCTCCCTCTACCCCTTCACCTCCCTTTCCCTCTCTAAAAATTAATTAATTAATTCTGAAAACAAATAATAGGTCAATTTATTTTATTCCCTTTCATAGTCTAACATTATCTTATCCTACAGAGTATCTTGAATTTTAATTCTAAATTTATATAATATTTTCTAATTATTGTTGGATTTCATATGAGACAGGATTCTTTCTGAGTAATCAATAATATCTTAATTCATCTTTTTAAGGGATTAGATTAAAGCAACACATTGGATCCAAATAGAAGCTATTTTTTTTTCAATTAGCATTGTTATAACTTTTATTTGGATTTATTTTAAAACTTAGGAGTAAAACAAAGAACCTGCCTTACTCTTTACTCAGATTCATTAATTGACTCATTGTTTTATTATTTCTATTCTCTTTTCTCTGTAGCAGTTGACAGTAAATTGGAGATATTGTACCTTTTATACATAACAATTTTACTGTTTACTTCTAAAACTTTTACAATTACCAAAGTAAGATACTGACATTGACACATTTCTATTACCTATTTTACACTCTGTATTTTTAATGGTTAATTTTAAGTGTAAACTTTACTGGCCACAATGTGACCAGATTAAACAGTATTACTGGGTGTGTCTGTGAGGGTATTTCCAGATGAGATTATCATTTTAAGCAGTGGACTCAGTACAATAGATTGCCCTCCTCAACGCAGGTGAGCATCATCCAAACTATTGAGGGTCTGAATTAAAACAAAAGGTGAAGAAAGTAGGAACTCATTCCTTTTTTCCCTGCACCACTATTGAGCTAGGACATGTCATCTCATCTTCTGTGGCTCTCAGACTGGAATTTACATTATTGGCTCTTCTGGGTCTCAGGTTCTGTTTCTCGTACCACTGGTTCTGTTTCTCTGGGAAACCCTAATACAATATTCAGATGTTATCAATTGTCCCAACAATGTCTTCTATGGCTCCTTCCCTGCCCCCCCTCCCCCATCTAGGATCATGCATTGAAGTTAGTTATGGTTTCTTATTCTCCTTTCATATGTAACATTTCTGTAGTCTTTTTTGTTGTTGTTTTGCATGAACTTGATACATTTGAAAATAACAGTTATTTGGTGGACTGTTCCTTGCTTTAAGGTTGTCTGATGTCTCTTCATGATCAGAAAATTTTGATTCATTTTTAGGAAGAATACTAAATAAATGATACAGAATCCTTCTTAGTACATCATATTGGGAAGTGCATGATGTTGTTTGTTCCATTATTAGTGATATCAATGTTAGTCATTTGGTTAAGTGATGTCCATAATATTTCTCCATTCCAAAGTCATCATTTTCTTTTCTCTTTGTAACTAATGAGTAAATTATATAGTTTGAGTCTGGATAAATAAATATCATATACCCAAAAAATCTAACATCCATTTAAGATACCTGTCTGAATACATTATACTATGATGGTTACAAAATAGATATCTTCTAGGGTTATTAATTGATATTATACTGCAACTAAGACCTCATTCTTCCTTTGTTTTTTTCCTTCTTCCCTTCCTTCCTTTCTTCTTTCTTTTCTTTCACTTATTTTTTTTTCTTTCTCACTGTAAACCCATTTGTTCATATTTTATTCAATGGGTTATGATCTTCATTAATTTTGAGGGTCAAATTGTCCCAGATTTGGCCAGTAGGGATCCTACATCTATGTCTATTCTTGTCAGTTTTTGAGCACCCCCTTAATTTCTAGCACAACAAGATATTCCAGGCTCCTTTTGATTTTCCCTGTCTCAGTCATGGAATCAGCCATTTTTCAAAGGATCTCTGGTCCCTTTAGACTGTTATTTAGAAAGTAACATCTGAGCCAGTAAGTATTTTTTCTGTGCATTAAGTTAAATTTATTCACACTTCTTGGTGGAAAATAACAATTCCATAGCTAAAGAAATTGAAAAATACAGGTAATTTTCCAAAAGTCATGAAAATAGTAAATGGCATATGAAAGTTCTGAATCTCCATCTCCTGAGTTCAGTTGGTTGTCATATTAAATAATAGCTGATTCCAATGTTTTATTTCACAGTAAAGTTCATCCATTCATTTAAAACATGATTTACTGAGCACTTATAAGACACTTTTATAAACACTAGATATAACAATGAATAAATTGAATAAAACCCCTGCATTCTGGAACTTACTTTCCAATAAGAGAAGGCAGTGAGTAAGAAAGAAAGATGTTAACTATAGAATATTTTAGATAGTGAAAGTTGTTATAAAGAAAAAAATAGGGGGCGCCTGGGTGGCTCAGTTGGTTAAGTGACTGCCTTCGGCTCAGGTCATGATCCTGGAGTCCCGGGATCGAGTCCCACATCGGGCTCCCTGCTCAGCAGGGAGTCTGCTTCTCCCTCTGACCCTCCCCCCTCTCATGTGCTCTCTCTCTCTCTCATTCTCGCTCTCTCAAATAAATAAATAAAATCTTTAAAAAAAAAAAGAAAAAATAGGGAAGGGAATAGAGTATATCAGATGGGATGTCAAATATAGCAGATGGTGCTGCAATTTTAAATAGACTGGTCCAGGAAGGCATCAATAAGAAGGTCCCATATACATAAAGACCTGAAACTGATCAGGGAGATGCCATGTGAATATATGGGACTAGAGCATTCCAAACAGAGGAAGAACATGTGCCAGGCACTCATGTTGGAACATGCCTTGCAAATTTGATGGGCCGTAAGGAAATTATTGTGGCTGAAGTGATATGGGAAAGGAAGAGAGTGGTAAGAAATGACTTTGGAAATGCTCTTGTGCTTCTCTCGAGAAAAAAAAGAATAAATAGATTTTTACACAGATACCAAAACAAAATTATGACTTAAAAGGCAAATGAATACTATACTTTCAGCCAAAACTTACAAAAAATTAAAATAAAATTTCAGAAATCAAAATGAAGTTTAAAATAAACATATATTACTGATATCGAAGCATCAAAAAATGGGCACAGAGTCTTTTACCTGGTGGTCACTGAGTCTAATTTTGGAAATGAAATTTTTAAGAGAATAAAAGGGGTATATATAGGCAACACTAGGAACTGGGAAGATCAGAAATTAGCATTAAAACATAAATGGACACACAATAGAAGATTATAATTGTTTAAAAGGCAGCATAGTTTTGTTTTTTTGCAAATTATAAAAAGAAGGTATCTTCACTGGAAAAAAAATCTCACAGTATCAATAGAATCAAAGGAAAATAACAAAATTCCGACCACATGCCAACATTATTTCATATATTCTTTTTTTAAAAAAGATTTATTTCTTTGAGAAAGATAGAGCGCACGCAAGAGCAGGGGGAGGGGCAGAGGGAGAAGGAGAGAGAAACCCAAGCAGACTCCATGCTGAGCGTGAAGCCACTGGGAGCTTGATCTCACAATCCTGAGATTATGACCTGAGCAGAAACCAAGAGTCAGACACTTAACCGACAGTGCCAGCCAGGTGCCCCTATTTCATATATTCTTATATCCTTTTTCCCTCTCTCTCTCTCATTCTTTCTCTCTCATAATGTGATAACAAAATGTCCTGCGTAAATTCTCATAGTAAAAAAAAACTCTATTGCACTATTTATTTTATTAAAATTAAAATATTCAATAGCTAGTATTAAACTTCCTATTAGGAAAAATAGAAAAATTAAGTTCTGTATCTACAGACCATAATGTTTCTTTAAGTTGCCTTATAGGGAGTTGTGAATACAAATGCATGCTGAACTTCTATGCATAGAAATATTAGAAGTTGGAGGTGAGAGGGAGGATAGGATCCCAACATTACAGGAGGCTAGACCCTGGAGAGAGAGATGATTTCTGTGCAATTCCTCTTTGCTGGTAGAGTTGCCACACATCTTTAAAAAGATTATGTTAACATTCAGTTCTAAATTTCTTGAGATTTATGTTAGGTACAACACATACACTGTCCTAAAACCTTGGGAAAATCTGCTATGATATACAAATTGGGGGACACTGAGTTGCTTAGGGAACATTAAGTAAAAGATAAAATGTTCAAGGCCTGGTTTGCAAGTTCAGCACTTCCAAGAATGTGGAACCAGGTGACTTTAAGAATATAAACCCAATCCAGAAGAGTAATTGCTGCCAATAGTTCTAAGAGTAAATGCTTTCTCATATTTCTTCATTCTGGTTAAGTTTTTTGTTTAAATCTTTACCAAATTCACTTATTCAACATATGTTAATTAATTAATTAATTAATCACAGTTGTAGGCCCTCAGAGCACAATATCAAACAAAGCAGGCTTCTTTGTTCTCACAATGCTTACATTATCATGTATATTAGTGAGTGTGTTTGGGGATCAGCAGGGGAAATTGAGATGACAGTAAAATAGACAATAAACAATGTTTACATGAAAAATAATAACATAAGTGAAATAAATGGTAGATGTAAAATGATATCTCATTATGTTAATCATCCTCTTATTTGTGAGGGTGGATTTCCAGAACATGTCTCCTATATGTAATAGTAACTGAATAAAAATGCTATTCTTGCTGGTCTCATTGTCAGCCCTGAAGATGTCACTCAGGAAGAAAATTACATGATCTGCCTTTTTATCCAAGTCAACAATTCAAATCTTTGAGTCCCCTCAAAAGATGTAAAGTTCAGTTCTATTCCACCAGAAATTATCTCCTCTTGGAATTTTCTCATATGCTGAGAATATTGTAATACATTCAAATCTTATTCAAGAATCAAGAATGCATTTATCTTTCCTGTATCACCTGAAAGGTTTTTTTCCCCTTAGTACAATTTGTTGCCCCTTGCTCTTCAATTGTATCTCTAATTTCTTGCCTAATTGAACATAACTTCCTTTTATACAAGTTGCTTTTAATTAAACTCTCTAGTTTTTATGGCTGAGATCTTTTATCAATTATATTAAATCATGAATATTATCCGTACACAGAATTACATCCCAAAAGCATACTCTTTCTATATTAGGGAGCTCATGAAGCTAACAAAATAATTGGAAACCTATTTATTGTGGCTTCATCTATGCTTGTTTGCCCCTTTTTTCTCGTCATTGACTACTCTTGCATATGAACTTGAATTATTATGTTAAAGAATTCTTAATGGATTTAGTCCCTAGAAATTTGATTCCTGGTTTTCCATATCTCATTTGCTTTATGAAGCAATTCTGTATATTAGATTATGACTTCAGATTAACAAAACTGTGATTCTTGAATGTCATCAGCAACAGATAAGAGGGTACATTAACTAACATGTATTAAATGTTCACTATGGCCCAGATACTGCTATAGAAACATTAGAGAATCCATCTTAGGTAGTCCTTATGTTATTTCACTATTTCTTTTCTGTAGTGAGTTTCAGGGAATAGAAATTACTGGAAAACGTAAGAGTGAAAATACGGATTCTTGGCTTTGCTATGCCCCTGCTTTAGTCCTTTTAGTTGGGGTGACATTTTTTATTATTATGAAATAAGTAATGCGTTTCCACAAATGTAGTCAAAGTTTATTGTTTTTGTTACAAAATTCTTGTTTATGCAGAAATAATCATAATTGCAGCCTTGGACTCTTAAGGCACACATTTGTGTCATGCTCATGCACTAGCGCATCAAGAGTTGATGGAGGGGTTCAGCTTATTATAGTCACTTAAAGACTCAGGCTAATGGAAGCCTGTCTTTGTACTTCCAAAAAACACCTCAATATGGAAAAAGAACATAGCGAATCATAATTTGGCTCATGAAGATTCTTCCTAGAAGGGACATAAATCAATTCCATCCATATTTCACATCCTACTGCAAGTAAAATGGTCATGCCTAACCTCAAAAGAAGATGAGGAAGGATATTGCTATCATGTCCACCAACGGAGATGGCTGGAAATATTTGGTGAACATTGCTATTGACAATCATATGCATAAGGCTTATATTAACAATATCTGTTGCCTGATTTATTTTAATCTCAAGAAAACACCTTTAAAATAACACTACTTTTCAAAATGACCCAAGAGCTTAAAGTCAAAATTGATTTTGTAGAAAATCCTATTATGATAGATGAAAAAGAAATGCCTCACTGAAAAAATCAGTCGATGGACTGATGGCAGACCCTTAACCAACTGAGACACCCAGTGCATTATTTTTTTTAAATATATTGTTGGATTCTGTTTGCTAATATTTTGTTGAGGATTTCTGCATCTATATTCATGAGAGATACTGGCCTATAGTTCTATAGAACTTTTTATTTCTTTTTTTTAAAGATTTTATTTATTTATTTATTTGACAGAGAGAGACACAGTGAGAGAGGGACCATAAGCAAGGGGAGTGGGAGAGGGAGAAGCAGGCTTCCCACGTAGCAGGCTCAATCCCAGGACCCTGGGATCACCCTGAGCCGAAGGCAGATGCTTAATGACTGAGCCACCCAGGTGCCCCTAGAACTTTTTATTTCTTAACGTGTTATATTCCCTTGAATTATTATATATTTTACTAATATACCAAACACATAAAAATAAAAAAAACTCCCCCTCTAGAGTTTATACTCAATAGCACTGCTTTTTCCCCCAATATATTATATTTCAAGCTTTCATTAAAAAACAGAAATGTATTTTAAAAAGAGATAATATTAGCAATGTTCAACTTTCTATTTGTTTTATATTATTCATATATTTTTGCTAACATGCTTATAAATATAATGATTGATTAATCCTTCACATGTTGATATAATAATTTATTTTAGTGTTCTCTATTATTGCTTACAAAAATTTATTATGTAAGCAACACTAGAATAAGTACTATGATTTTTGCCTTTTCTCTGATTATTTCCTCAGGATAAATTCCTAGGGATGAAATCATTGCATAATCAAAGATGACCATGAATCACAGATTATGATTTATTTAACTCTGTACAACTATGATACATAAAAGGTTACTTGACAGAATAAATGGAATCTCTCAAATTAGTAAGCATTTTTGTATCTCATGTAATCTGTTTTCATTTCTTTTTACCCCAAAAGATTGTATGTATTATCTTAATATAATTGTCTTTATCAGATTCAGGATATCTTAATAAAATTTTAAAGAATTATCTTTAAAATAAATAGCTGCATGACAAAATTTTTTATCATGTAATAATATTCCTATAGCCTTAACATGATCATTCAATATTCTTAACAACACTTTTGAATGGAATAAAACATTTTTAAGAATTAGAGAAGTTGAAATTTTCGATTTGCTTATTCATCAGCCACTCATTTGATAAGCATGTGTGAGCTTTTAATATGTACCATACCAGAGATAAAGAAGTAAGTGATATAAAATTCATATTGTGGGGATGAGGTAATAAGAGGAAAAAGTTCATGATTGGCCAGTGAGAGTAGTCAGTAATATGGTAGTGAAAAACACTAAACCCTGAATAAAATGTGTCCAGCCATACTGCCCAAGATGATCACAACTAGCCACATATGGCTATATAAATTTAAATTCAAATAAATAAAAGTTAAATAAAATGTAAAATTCAATTCTTCAGTTACACCAGACAACTCTTCAGTGCTCAATACACACATATGGCTAGGAGCTATTATACTAGCAAGTGCAGATTATAGAACATTTCCATCAGCACTGAAATTTCTATTCTACATCCGGTCTAAAATATGGGATATGTGAGAATGGGAAAAAAAGATGTTGGAACCAAGATAGAAAGCTGGATTGGTACTTACTTCCTATTCCACTTTCTCTATTTAACTGTTGTGGGGCAGGATTCCTCAACTTGAACATAAATTTACACATTTTCTTTTTCTTCCCTTTGATTTTCTTCTATTTTTTTTTTTGGTAATTTTCCTAATTTTTTTAAAAAATTTGATGGCTAAAGTTGAATAAACTGTTATTTTGTAACTGTTATTTGCAGTATTCTGTCTCACTAGATGTGGAGATTGTTACTCCTCTTTGAAAAGAAAATCCTTTGATTTAGGCAATCTCTTGAATGAATTCTTTAGATATTTTAGATGTGTAAATGCAAAGCAACTTCGCAAATACATGCAACAGTGCAAAGCATAGCTGTATGGGAAATCAGGACAATCAACATTATTTCTGGTAAAGTCAATCTGTTTGTGCTGTTGTGAAGGAGCTCCTCTTCCTCAGAGACTCCTTGGCTTTGTGTTTTCAAGCACACATCCAGCCTAACCTAGCATTTGTTCGCAGGGACAGAGTGAGGAAGCTAAAGGGCCTTATCTCAAAGGAAACAAGACACTGTATGAACAGTTATTTGGTCCCTCAAAGCCACCCTACTTTGAAGGTCTCTAGGAAACACGGAGGCAAAAATGGTAAATTGGAGGTTTTCATTCTAGATTCATTTTAAATCCAATTTATAAAATTATCATCCATGTAATATTACTATTGTGCCACAAAACAGTAATTAAAATGTTCCAGTATGCATCAATAGAAGATGAATACTGAAATGACCAAAAAAAAGGGGGGAGCAATGTGGGAAGAGTTGAAGAGAAAAGAGATCAAGTTTGTTGGTTTGAGCACAACACGAATCACTGAAGCTTGATTATTCTGTGGTTCAGCTGTATGGACAATATATCACTGATGATGACAGACCTTGGAATGTAGGAAGTCTAGGATGTACCTGTCAAAGCTGTCAGCGAGTCCTGATGGGTAACAGAGCTTTCTTGGTGACCACAACAAAGAGGATTCAAGTCTACAGTAGTAAAGTGAGAGATTAAGAACTTCAGAGTAGAATTTTGTGTTTTATGGTTTGTTTTAAGCAAGTGGTAAAGTAATATCTTGAAATTAGTGGTAAGGAGCCTGAAAGTTGCAGGTAATATCTCCAGACCCCTACATCTGTGGAATATGAGAGAGGAAACTGCTTTCATTTAAGACAGATATGTGGAAAGTGGTGTTGAGGAAAAGACCTTCCTCTTCCCTTCAAGGACCTTCCGGTTGGACTTAGAATCAAACTGACATGAGACCGATTAACAGAAGAAAATCAAATTTAATAGTGTTATGTATAGGGAATCCAGGCAAACGTGAAAATTCCAGTCAACAAGGGCTTATACCAGCTAAGGATAGGGGTAGGGGCCTGAAACACAAAGGGGAGAAAGCTCATTAGCAAGAAGGTGAAAGGAGACTTTTGGAAAAACAAAGGTGCCCTATTATGCAGATAGGTTTCTTAGGTAAAGGAGAGTCTCTGTTAATAGCTCTCCTCCCAATAAAGGCTCTCCTTTCTAATATAAATTTAGGTGGTTGAGGACAAGGAAGACAGCTTTTCCAACCTTGATTACTTTTAACTCAAAATAATGTTCATGCCAAAATGGCCCATCTGAGGGCAACCTCCTCTTGGGCCCACAGTGCTTGACTCCTGAAAAAATCCAGTTGTCCGTGAGGCAAGCAGGTAGAGATTACATGGTGATAAGAGGATAAAATGTAGATAGGATTACTGAAAACATTAAAATGTGCTGAAGGCTACAGTGGGTGAGTTGAGAGGTGTTAAGAAGGAGAGGTGTTGTAATCAAACAAAGAACATGAATATAACTGACATAAGAACACATAGCATCTGACTAGAGGAAACTACATTTGTTTGGTGACCATAGATGACAGAATGAGACATGGAGTGGGACTGAATCTCCTAAAATCTTGATTATGTTCAGGGTCTAGGTGGACATGTAGAAGTCAGCAGACAGAAATCTCTGCTGAACATTCAAAGCAAATGTTATTGAGTTATCTGAGCATCTCTTAAAACAACTGCAACAATCCTTTCTCTTAAGTTGTTGGTGGAATGAATTACTAGGCTTCTTGAATTTTCAACTTTTAAAATTATAGCTATCCATGGATCTACAAAGCTCTAGAAGGTTTTTCAATAGTGGACTATCAAATTTTCCTCCACGGGGTATGGGGCTTATATCAAGCAAAAATTTTTAAGACCCTTATGTCTTTAGACCTATACTTTACAAAACTCATGCTCAGATAGTAATTTATAAGCATTTTATGAATGTCCTCTGTTGATGCTATTGTGTTTGTTGCTGATTTGGAAGATAAAATCTTTTCAAGCACGGAGTCCAGTGATAAAACAGTTAAGACAATAAACAACAAATTAAAATTAATTATTTTATTTAATTACAGTCATGGCAAATGTCCCATGAAGATTTATGAAATGTGATGAGAATGTATGGTAGGAGAAGCTGGACCAATCAGAGCGAGGGTTGTACTTGTCTGGGTTAAGAGGGGAAGGGAGAGAGACGAAATTCTTTTCATAAAGAAATACAATTTCAGCTCAGAACTGAAAGGAAACCGGTGTGAATCAGGAAGGAACAGAGCAAAGTGTATTCTTGACAAAGAAAATTGCATACCAAAGGCCCTCAGGTTAAACAAACAAACAAACAAACAAACAAACAAACAAAGGAATTTAGCTCATTGAGTGAGAAATGGGAAGTATGCCTGGGGCATAGTAAACTAGAGAAACTAGGACACCTGTGTAACTGTTTCTAATGCAACACATTTCCTCTTACCCATAGGCAAATTCTTGCACTTTGAAGCAGAGTTCAAATTATTTCCTTCCCGATCAGGTGCCCTTGTTCTCTCTGGCCCAAGATACCCTTCTTTGAATTTGATTTTCCTGTGGGTCCCTCATTTTGAAGTGGTTCACAGAGAGAGAGGCTCATACTTTCACTTACTCAACTGTCTTAACTACATCTGGTTTTCTGCTCTGGCTGTCCGGGAGGGCTTTATAATGGGTCCCATTTTAATATATTGCCTTTGGCATCTGGCACATGCAGTTCTTTGCAAACAGTGGGTTTTCAACTAATAAACTGGCCAAATGTGTGAACTGTCACAAGTAACAAGTCTTAGACATACACAATATGCCTTTGATTATTTTCTTAAGTTATCTGTGAACACCATCTCTATGTTTGGCACCATGTTGAGCATTGGGGATGTAGTGAGAGTTTCTGCCCTCAGCAAGTCAATGTTCAACAACACTATTGTAAGTGATCAATGAAAGAAACTGTAAATGTGCTTGCCTAAGAGCAGGAGAACAGAGGGAGGGATGACCGTGACAGACTCCACTGGCCTGTGTTCAGAGGTGGTGGGAGTGCTAATACCTGACAAGCAAGGCTGAGGTAAGATGTAAGTGAATGGGCTCAGTTCTGCAGTCCTGCCCAGTTTTCCTGGAGGCAGGTCTGAATTTAGTAGTCAATAAAATGCTCACAGAGTAAGAGACTGCAGGATAAGAGTGAAGTAAGAACAAGCTCACTGTCTCATCACTGGGAGGAAAGGCCATATGAGTACATAAGAGCCCAACCATGATCCTCTTCCAACAAATTCTCTTTGATACATATTATGTTCTAGAAAAAGGGATAAATATACTAAAGAACAAACAAGATAATAACTGCCATCAATAAAAAGCTTGCATCATAGTTTCCAAGATGTGCCAAAGTTATGAGCATCCACATTCTAATTACTTATTGGGTCATTGGTCCTGCATGGGGCCTGGCCAGCACCCATTGCAGAGGACTAAGAATAAATCCTAAGGAAGAGAATGATCATTCCTAATGGTTACTGACCACCATGACTTGGCACATTTTTTCCTTCTCAACAGATAGTGTAACACTGACTTACAGGAAAGCAGAGTACAGAATAGAAGGAGAGAGAGGTCACTGAGTTGCTTCTTCTTCAGTGGAAGATCTCAAATGTATCCACCTGATGTCACATTGGTTGAAGTTTGGAATTCAATATTGCCATTTGGAGATGTTCTTGGTGACCTGAGAGTAACTGCAGTAATTATAGAACAGGTTTTCTGCCCCTTGAGAGGACTATGACTTACAGGCTTTTGTAATCTTGTGTAACAGAAGAGGACTGTATCTCGGAAAGGTTAAGGTGGAAAGTTGTTAGTCCTATGTTCACTTAACCTATTCACCTCCAGAAATGCCATAGCCAGTGTGTGAGTCCTTAAACAAATCTTCTGAACCTTCTCACTGCATGCAAGATGCCTCGGACTTAATATTTCATAAAGTAAAAACAGTGTATGATTTTCCATTCCCTAAGTCCACAAGTGGAAACAGTCAATCTGGGTCATGATATTTAGTCTATTAAAGAAAATATTTCTATAGTACATTAACCTTTCCTTCCATTCAGACTAGGTTCTCAAAATTATTGTAGGAATTACAAATATAGTGAAATTGATTTTCAGTTAGGCATGACTGAACTTGAACGTGAATGTGGCATGGAAGAAAAAAACCATATATATTAAACAACTAAATATTAAATAACTAAAATCACCTGATAATGGACTCAGAAGTCAGTAGTCCCATCTCCCCTCCTTCACAGCTCGTTTTATTTAGGTCACCTTAAGAATATTTGATTCTGGGGCGCCTGGGTGGCTCAGTTGGTTAAGCATCTGCCTTCGGCTCAGGTCATAATCATAGGGTCCTGGGATCGAGTCCCAAATTGTGCTCCCTGCTCAGCAGAGAGCCTGCTTCTCCCTCTGCCCCTCACCCTACTCATGCTCTCTGTCTCACTCTCTCTGTCTCAAATAAATAAATAAAATCTTTTAAAAAAAGAATATTTGATTCTATGTCATCTGGGTTCAAATTCAGCTCCCATTTTTATAATTTCTTTGTTCTTTTGAGTTTTTTATCCCCTGGGGTACGTCATGGAGGCTCCGGCAGCTATTACTTATCTATTTATTTCTTCATTTTTTCAATAACTTTGTGTGTCATCTATTCTGTGGGTACTTGAGATATTTCAAGGAAGAAAACAGAAATCCTTACCCTCATGAAGCTCACAATGTTGATATTCATGTTGATTAGCACCTTTATGTTTTATATTCTTTATTTCCTCTCCTATCCAGAATGAGGCTTTTTCCTACATTTTCCTCTGATTCCTGCTGTTAATAGTGTCTAGAAAGTACTAACCTGGGCACTGGGATGCCTGCTTTTTATCTATATTTTCACATCAATCTATTGCTTTACCAGATCCTCTAAATAATTGGCCATCTGTGCATAGCACAAAATAATGATATAGTACTTCTGAACATAATTATCATCAACAAAAATAAAATTCTGTGTCCATATTTACAAACTCGCATTTTGAAAAGTTGTTAGAAAAATCTCCATTTTTAAAAATTTCTGTTCGAGGGGTGCCTGGGTGGCTCAGTCGTTAAGTGTCTGCCTTCGGCTCAGGTCATGATCCCAGGGTCCTGGATCGAGCCCCGCATCAGGCTCCCTGCTCGGCAGGAAGCCTGCTTCTCCCTCTCCCACTCCCCCTGCTTGTGTTCCTGCTCTCGCTCTCTCTCTATCAAATAAATAAAATATTAAAAAAATCAAAAATAAAAAAAATAAAATTTCTGTTCGAATGCTGCAGCAATTCTATTTGCTAAAATGATGTCAGGATCACATAATGAGCCCACTTCAATAAAATAAAAGTATTGGACCTTCTCAGAAACATTATTCCATTGGATTCCAAACTGAAAAGATAATAGGATCTTCATCAAAAGCCCATGTTCTAGTTCTGATTTTTTTTAATATTTTATTTATTTGTCAGAGAAAGAGAGCACAAGCAGGGGGGAGTGGCAGGCAGAGGGAGAAGCAGGATTCTTGCTGAGCAGGGAGCCCGATGTGGGACTCTATCCCAGGACCCTGGGATCATGACCTGAGCCGAAGGCAGACGCTTAACCGACTGAGCCACCCAGGCCTCCCTAGTTTTTACTGGAGTACTGTACTCAAACTATGATTAGCAAGCAGCAAGATAATAATAAAAAAATATAAAAAGAAATGGAGGAATACAAGAATATATAACTATTAGTAAGTTAAAAAAAGAAATCATAAAAATTATAATTCTAGTTTTAATTGTAGAAGTGATTGTTACCTTGAACTAACAACTGTAAAGTAAAATATTTTTGACGTTAGAATTATGTTTTGTTTTTACTAAAAATTCTTCATGACTTACGTTTAAATACCATAAATTAAATATCTTTTGTGAACCTAATTTATTTTTTATTTTTTTAAAGATTTTATTTATTTATTTGAGAGAGAAAGTGAAAGAGAGAGAGAGAGAGAGCACATGAGAGGGGGGAGGGTCAGAGGAAGAAGCAGACTCCCTGCTGAGCAGGGAGCCTGATGCGGGACTTGATCCTGGGACTCCAGGATCATGACCTGAGCCATAATTTTTTTAAAAGAATTTATTTACTCACTTGTCAGAGAGAGGAGAGATCATGAGCAGGGGGAAGGGGTAGAGGGAGGAGAACACTCCCTGCTGAGCAGTGAGCCCGATGCAGGACTCAATCCCAGGACCCTAGGATCATGACCTGAGCCAAAGGTGGACACTTAATAAGGGACTGAGCCACCCAGGCACGTGAACCTAAATTTTTTATGTGCGCTTGAACTGCCACACTTCCAAAGTCCACGACACACACATGTAAGTAGGAATAAAAAAGCAGAGTACATTTTGTGATGATTATTATTAGTGAAATGTAATTCAGGAAGTCACCAGAAACTTATGTTTCTATGAATTGATAGGGAACAATATTTCATTGCATTTAAGAGAGGATGATTTCTTCCCTCTTGGGTAAAGAAAGAAATAAGGGAAAGCCATAGTAAGAAAATACCTTCACAACAACAGAGCAGGGAATGTAGCAGTACTCAGAAAGAAAACAGAACAAATTTCCTGATGGAAGATGAATTGAGTTAGAGAGGAAGGCAACATTTACTAATTAATATAAAAGAAAAAGTCAAAATGAGGTTAGAGCCATGTAATCAGGGTACAGCAGAAAGAAGTAACAGGAAACAGACTGACTCATAAGCTTTCATGTTTTTTTTTTTTCTATCCAATGACTGAGTGTGTTTAAGATTGCCTAAATCCAAAGAGAGTGAAAAGTTCATGAGCATTTTAACATTATTTATAATACAGTATATAGATTTAAAAGTATGTCATATATATATGCACATATCCATATATACATATGCACAGTGCTAATTTACTATTCCTTCAGTATTGTCATCAAAGAGTACTAGCAAAATGGTTTCAGTATTACCTACACTTATTTTGGAAGAAAAGGGAAATTCAACAATACAACTTGCTTAAACTGTGAACCCTAGTGGATGTGGATGACATCTAATTTTTTTTTTATCATTTATTATTCTCCATTAGAAAATACATTGTCCAAACTACACCCAAATGCTTTTATTACTGTGAGTTGAAGATTATCAAGTACCACTTTTAGAATACTTTATAATTAATAGCTGGTGCTATTTAAGCTTACTTATTGGGAATTTATCTCATCCATCAAGCTAGAGTTAACAAACTTGAAGTCATGTGTAATTGAGGCAAACTTTAAAATTCCAGAGTATTTTCTAATCTTATGAGCTATGTGATTTCAAATGCGAAATTCACTTAATTAGTATGAGGCTCAGTTTCCTCTTCTATATAACAATCACCTGCTTTACAAAATTTCCTTAGGTTCAAATATGTTAATTTCTATGAAACCATCTTGTTAACATGAAAACTGGATAAACATATTTTTGGTAATGTTACAATTACTATATTTCAGAGATATTCTATATTTTTATGTCACCTTCCTGTTCAATATGATAAGTACCTACTAAAAACAAATATTTCTTTTTTTTTAAGATTTTATTTATTTGTCAGAGAATGAGAGAGAGAGAGAGAGCACAAGCAGGGGGAGTGACAGGCAGAGGGAGAAACGGGCTCCCACTGAGCAAGGAGCCTGATTCAGGACTCTGATCCCAGGATACTGGAATCATGAACTGAGCCAAAGGCAGATGCCCAACCGACTGAGCCACCCAGGCATCCCCAAATATTTCTTTCTTAAACTCCAGTCAAAAAGTGGTGGGTAACAGTCCACTAAGGATATCTGTATATACTCAAAATCACCATGTAACATTTAAAATAACTTACTTGCAATGATTTATCATTTTGTTTTGTTTTGTTTTAAGTGACTTCCTATCTATGTAAGTGATAAATAATATAAAGCTTCCAAACTGGGTATGATACGACATTTAGGTAAGCCACAGATGAATATAGTGTGCCATGAAATACCAATGTTTAAAAACTGTTTATATTAATACAACATTCAAAATCATTTTAACAACCAACTAGGAAATTTGTAACAATTATAAGGATATTTGGGCAATATTTATGTGCCTTATTTTGTAAAATGCCTTCAGTGAATGATTTTGTATCTGGGCATAAAATTTTTAATTCATAGCCCCAGCAGTCACAAAATTCTCTTCTAGTATCTTGCACCTCAGCCTGACCTTTGCCTTGAAACACCAAGAAAGTGTGATTATTACTTTAGATATAAGTAAGATAGCCAAGTTTTTATTTTTCTTGTATATGTAAAGGTCTAGTGTTTATTTTAACTTAATAATTCTATTTTCACAACATCTTTGTAAAAAGTGTATTGCAATTTATATATTTATTAATAGTATTAGTAGTATTTGGTATTACATGATTCTATATATAATTGATTATAGTGTTACTGGATGATTTTTGGCTTTCAATTTTAACAATTACTTAAATTCTTGCTCATGATGGAAGTGTTATGAATTACTGCTTATTCTTCTGAAATACCAAATAAAGCTTATTTGTAAAAACAAACAATAATTAAAAATGATTCAATTTAATAATTCATAAAAGGGACTAGTACATGTAGAGGAAATATTTTTTGTCAAAAAAATTTTAGATATTACAACAACATAAAATTTATATTACTTACTAAAAATAAGTTTAGTTATTGAACTGAGTTAAATTTAATATAAAGTATTTCTTATACTGCACACAAGGTTAATGACTGTTACAGATAAGGATTTTCTCACATTTAATTCATACTCCTCAGTGTATTTCCCTTTCTTAGCCTAAGGGTCTTTCTACATGGAAAATTATGAAATAGAGGAACAATACCAACCAGACCATTGTACCTGACCAAAAAAACAAAAACAAAAAACCACTAAGGTAGAAAAGCTGAAGGGACTCCATTTTAGATAGCCTCTGTTTCTTCTGCTAGGCTCTATTTACTCATGTTCTATATTTTCCCTTGCATCTGAGTAAAAACCAGCAGTAAAAAGCTATGTTTCCACTTTAAGGGAGAAGAAAACAAGTTAATCATTCTGTGAGTTTTGTTGCAGGCCCCAAATACCTGAGAGCATCTAAGAACTGGATCCCACACATGTCCCAGGACATTAGCTGTGAACAAACCTCAGCTAATGTGGCATTTGTGCCCTATACCTTCAATCATCTATAAAATGACACCTAGTATTCACCTGTCACTCACCTTTAATTAGACCCTGCCCTGGATTCCTGAAGGAATACGTATGTTGGACCCCTTTTCCAATATAAACCCAAAAATACAAACCCCAAGTGAAAGCAAGACTCCTCCTTTTCTTTCCAAGTCTCCCAGTCACTCTGTCACTCACGCTATTCAATCAACTCTGTTCTCACTTCCTCTGGTGTGTGGTTGATTTCTATCCTGCACAAAGCCAAGGACCCTCTTTGCTGCTCCCATGGGACCCTCCTCTGGGTACTCAGACCCAGCCTGCCTGCATCAAAACCAAAAAAGTTGAACTCTTTTCAGCTTTTTTTTTAATATGTACAAATTAAGAAACAATATGTTTCCATGAGATTATTATATTTTCAGATCCAGCTGAAGAAGCTGTTTAGAAAATACTGCAGTCAAGAGCTACATCTAAAATGTCTCACATAATTACAAAATTAGTTATTTTCACAACTGACTTGCAATTTTTAAAGCTATGATTTACACCAATATCACAAAGAAACAGACATTTGCTCTTGAAACCAACTCTTATAACATGAAGTGACAACATGTCAAGTGACATAAAGACAACACAAAGTCAGATGACTGGTAGACTTCAAAAGTCTCTATTGCACATTGAATTTACAGTCAGTCCCTATGCACAGTTAATAAGACTAGATAAAATCCTTGAAGAGAAAAACTTGAATTAAATGTATTCATTTGGCAAAATTATGCCAAAACACACTTCAAAGCCACAAATGAATACTGTAAACAATAAGATACTATGGAAACTTTTATAACGAGTTCATTGATGGTGCTGCAGCAAGGAGAAAAGGGGATGCACATTTAGATCTTAATTTAGAAAACACTGAGATGCAATTAAGCATGGTTTTAGTCACAGAGAAGCTCTCATACATAAATGTTATCTGGTAGATCTGAATAATTAAATAAGTAAATATGTCAAATTACTGAATCCAAGAAAACCAAAGTTGCTAGACTCACCTCTTTTGAACTTTGATGTCACAAGATGGGCTCAGTATAAGTACAAGTGTTGATGGTCCGAGAGGAAGGGTATTGTCAAAGTTTATACACTCTATATATTAATTAACTGATAAACAGGTTTTTTTCCCTATCTTGACTACTGTGAATAATGTTGCAATGACCATGGAAGTATAGATAATCTCTTTGAAATCCTAATTGCAGTTCTTTTAGTTGTATTCCCAGTGGCATATACATACAATGGAATGTTATTCAGCACTTAAAAAGAAGGCAATCTTGGGACACCTGGGTGGTTCAGCTGGTTAAACTTCTGCCTTCAGCTCAGGTCATGATCTTTGGGTTCTGGGATGGAGCCCCACATTGGGCTCCCTGCTCAGTGGGAGCCTGCTTCTCCTTCTGCCTGCTGTTCCCCCTGCTTGTGTGTGCTGGCCCTCTCTCTCTCTCTCTCTCTCTCTCTCTCTCTCATCAATCAATCAATCAATCAAACAATCAATCTTAAAAAAAAGAGGGCAATCTTGCCATATGGGAAAGCGTGGATGAATCTGGAGAATATTATGAGAAGTGAAAGAAGTCAGTCACAGAGAGAAAAATACTGCATGATTTCACTTATATGAGGTGTCTAAAATAGTCAAACTCATAGGCACAGAGATTAGAATGGTGGTTTTCCAGGGCTGGAAAAGGAAGAAATTGGGAGGTGTTGTTCAACAGATATAAAGTTTCAGTTATACAAGATGAATGTTCTAGAGATCTGTGGTTCAACCATAGTGACTATGGTTAACAGTACTATATCATGCACTTAAAAGAATTGTTAAGAGGGTAGATCTTGTGTTAAGTGTTGCTGTTGCTATAAGAAAACAACAACAACAACAAAGCAGCCTGAGCACACTTTTGGAGGTGATGTATATGTTCACTACCTTGATTGTGCTTATGGTTTCATAGGTATATACATCTATCCAAACTCTTCAAATTATATGTATTAAATATGTATAGATTTTTATATAGCAATTACATCTCAATAAATCTACTTTAAAACAATTTTTAAAATATTATATACTCAAAAATCTGAGAATGACTCTCATTTTTTTTTTAGATTTGTTAAGGGATAGTCATTTCCCTTAAAAATAGGTCACCAAAGTGATATTTTTGAATACATGAATTAACTTAATCAGAAATTGGCAAGTCCATGAATATAGGCTAATGTATGTTGATGAAACACATGGATTCAGAAGCAGGGTAATCTAACATTGCAGAATTTAGTCTTAAATTTATTTTATTTTATTTTATTTAGTTAGTTAGTTATTATTTGAAAGAGAGTGGGGGAAGGGGTAGAGAGAGAAGGAGATAGAGAATCTTGAGCAGACTCTTTGCTGAGTGTGGAGCCCAATGAGGGGCTCAATCTCTTGACTCTGAGATCATGACCTGAGCCAAAAACAAGAGTTAGATGCTTAACAAACTGATCCACCGAGGCACCCCTGGTCTTAAATTTTAAAAAATCCAGATCAGTAGAACAACCACTGTGTATTCTTCAAGAAAACAATCATCATTACTTTGAAATTGTTGATAACAAAAAGTCTAATTGATTTTGAAACCTATTTTTACAAGAAATTTCAATATACTTATTTTTAAAAAATGAAATGTTAGATTTTAAGAAAAATTATACCCTGATATGCAAATAAAAAACACAATTAACAGAATTTAGATAAATGATGAGAAAGATTTTCCTGACAGAGTGATGCACACACACACACCACTCACTATTTTATATATATATATATATATATATATATATAACTATTTATTACCACCTATTCATGTCAAATTTACCACTGATGGCTACTGGAAATAAAATTAAAAGATTATTTTAAATACTTTGATCAGAATTATATAAAAAATCTTATATAATTTCATGGAAGCAAGCCCTAGTGTGTCCAAAAAAAAGATGCGATCAATTATGTTACCAAGTTTCTTATAAATGGCCCCAAATTCCTTCTATTTCAGTTAAATCTCCCATGCAAATATCACTTTCCATGGGAGTAATGATCTAAAACTTTGGAAAATGCCAAAATAGTGCGTAGTGTTCTTCTATTGTCTTGAAATGAGAATTATATATGGCATACCATGTTGATTAATTCCAATGAGATTATGTCAAAATATCTGTGGAGAGTCTCATAAAATAAAATTAAAAAAAAAGATAATTTGGAGAAACAAAAAGTAACAATGAAAACAAAACAAAACAAAACAAACTTTTGCCCTGAACCAACTGGGTATCTTTATTTATAGAAAACTGATATATAATAGGCCATGTAGACTTAGTGGAGTCTGAATGAATAGATACTGAAATTTAAATAAAAGTAAAATACTCTTCATTAACATTCAAAACACATAAGCTAGCAAATCTCTTCTAAATATGCATGAAAAAATAGATTCTGAGACTGAAAAAGGTTGTTACTAATAATTTTGCCAGAAAGAAAGAAACTGAGACTGTCATAAACAAGCCAAGAAATAAGGTCAGCCCAGCATAAATCACTAATGACAAAAAGAGCTAATTTACGTCCCTCCATACAGGACTGTTGTGTAGTACAACGTTGAGGGGCACCCGTCACAAACCGTGTTGTGTTCCAGCAGGCACCTATGACAAAGAATTCAACTTGAATCTTGCCCCATGGAATTGTGCAAAATGGTGGACCCATCCTCACTCTTAAATCAGGCACCCTTCTGATAACTTTATATTAGGTATTTTATCCTCAAAACAATAGTGAGGGAGGGATGAGGGAACAAAGAGACAGAGACTGAATAATGTGCTAGGGGCAGACAGGTAGTTAGTGGTGGAACTCCAATATGAACCTAGACACTGTGACACTCAATGGTTAAACGATATTTGCTTCCTGTTAATATTTTCTGCAGTGTATTTTCTTTAGCAATAGGTACAATGACCTGAAGGTATAAAAATTTGGGATGTATAATGCCTCCCAAGAATTGTGTCCTTTCAGATAATTTCCATTGCATGAATAGGAAATATGCATACAAAATACACACAAGTGAGATGGGAACATTTCACAAAGTTTAGCCTGACATAATTTGTAAGTTAGAGCTTTACCTATGAAAATTTTATTTGGAAATGTGAGGAGAAATGAAAAAAAATCATGCCATATATATTTTCTTAAAATTGTATTCTTCGGTTTATCATTCATGCTTTATATTTCCAGGCTCAATGAAAATGAAAAGGAACAGTCATGGGAAAATATTCATACCTTTTCTCTTCTTGACACAGTCACTTAGGTAGACAATACTATGAACTCTCCTCATGATCTAAATGTGCTCCCAATAAAATACTTCCCTGAAGGAAGGATTTTAAATCAATCTTGGTTTAAAACTCAGGATCATATAAAGGGCTTGCTTATTATTCCTGAGCCCATAAAATTTAAAATCCATATTCCACATAATTTATTATACTTCTTTCATCCTCAGATATAAATATTAAAGTTACTTCAACATAAGAGTAGATACACAACAGGAAAAGAGATAAACTAGACAGGAGGGTCTTATGCAGAAAATAGCAAATACATGAAATCAGAGTAAGTAATTGAAAAAAGGAAGTGAATATAATAAATAATAATAAAGAGCATGATTATATTCCATTTCATCTTTATATAGCTCCTAATTATTCTAAATTAGAATATCAGTGATGAAAAATTGATGTCAAAATTGTGAACTTTAAGAGTGGTAACAATTTGGGACATTCTTGTGATGTGTTCACTTTCCAATCCATTTTCATATTATTAAGACACCAGAATTTTATCTACTAGACAGATTTCCTTTGAGTAAGGAACTTTGATAATTTAGAGAACTTTCTGTGAACAAGTAAGATAAATACATTATTGGGGTACCTGGGTGGCTCAGTTGGTAAAGCATCTGCCTTAGGCTCAGGTCATGGTCTCAGGGTACTGCTTGGCAGGAAGCCTGCTTCTCCCTCTCCCTCTGCTGCTCCCCTCACTTGTGCTCTCTCTCTCAAATAAACAAATAAAATCCTTTTAAAAAGATAAATACATTTTTATTTGTAAATAAATCCTTTTCTATATATAAAAAAATCAAATCAAATAATGAACAAGTTAGTGTTTCTATTTGTCCATTATGACATCATGTGAAAATGACTAAGTGCATTTTCACTGAGTATTTTTAGGATGGTCTGGCTCAGGATACAGATTAGATAGAGTACCAAAAAGTAACTTTGGGTCCCTGGAGAAGCATCCAAGGGACTTATTCTTGATATGTCATGAATAAAGAAAAAAACAGTGGTTCCAAATATGAATGCCAGAATAATTGTCACCAGCATTGATGCTTAAACTAGCAGGCACCATTTTTGAAGTCAATTTCCTTTTTATTCAGCAACCCTATAGCAGGAGCCAAGGTGAGTGGTATAAGATGGTTAATGTTTCCCCAGCAAATCCAAAGGAAACCCCCAACCTGCTCATAAAGTTCTGTTGGAGGGCAGTGCTGTTTACCTTACAGCACAAGTACACAATCTTTCCAGTAAACCCTTCAGAGTACGCTGGGTATGAAATCCAGCAGACCTTATGCTATTATGGAAGTTTTATTTCTTTCTTTAAAATACATTGCATTTTCAAATAGTGAAATTGTCATTATAAGAATGTGGAAAAGTCAGACACAAAAATAGAAATAAAGAATGCTGAAAGCACATTCTGCTCAAGTAGCCAAAGGATTCAAATATTAGCTCTTTCTCTCCAAGAGAAATGGAGCAATAGGACCCAATTTATAAGCTATCAATGTTTTCTCTAAATCTTTATTTTCTTTGTAAAGATTTTTGTGTTTTTTAAAAAATTTAGAGTTGTAATACACATCACAATAAGGTAATTTTCCCCCACATTTCTTATGTGTACTAAATATGCCAAATAACCTATTCATCTTAGTATTTCAAGAAAAAAAAATAGGTAGATATTTAAGTCTGATAGACTCCCTACAGAACATTCGTATAAAATTAAAGAAACAATCTATTTTAGAAACAAAAATTGATAACTGATTGGACATAGAAATAAAATGTTTAAAAATAAAAGAAAAAATCGTAGAAGTTCTGGTTCCACAAGGATAAACATCAGTGTGGGGATCTTACCAGCTCTCTTCAGATAATTATGATTCAAAAGGAATACTATTATCAGTAATACTGTTTTGTACCAGGGCTTAATGAATATAAATGATATTTTAATTAATCCTAATTGTTTTGAAAACATAGGATGGATAATTTTAGGTGAACTTTTTCCAAATTACCTTTTCAAGTTAGGTAGCTTGACATGTATTTCTAAGAATTTCACTGTAGCTACTGAACATTTATTACACCGGACTTTCATAAATATCCCTGTATACCCAGCTGCCTCTATTTTAGATAAATTACTTCATTCAATTTTTGAACACTCTATTGTATCTTGGGATAGTTATACATCCATCCCTATGAATTTTCAGCTTTGAAGATTAACATCCCATGTGAGAAGCTAACAGATGGGACCCTACTTCCAGATCAATCATTTTACTCAAATTCTCCATGGCCTGTATTGTGACAGAGGATCAAAACTGCATCCGAGGTGTAGTATAATGTTTGAGAGAGGAGGGAAAAGGGAAGAAACATATTTTTTATCAGTGTTTTTCTGACAGATAGATGAGAGTCAGAAGCATGCCCACTGCAACAACAGTATACGTTGGTTAAGATAAAGCCTGTTCCCACAAACAAATTCATCAAATATTTTCCTTTTCTTAACCTAAATGAGGAGGAACAAAAATAAGTATAGAATGGGTTGAAGAGAGATGACAATAAAGCTACCTACAAAAAAACATGAGTGAATGAAGGTACCAGTGTCAAACTAAATATTAAGAGAAGTGTTTGATATCTGATACTTTTTTTTAAATTTTTTAAAGATTTTATTTATTTATTTGTCAGAGAGAGGAAGAGAGACAGAAAGCAAGCACAAGCAGGGGGAGTGGCTGGCAGAGGAAGAAGCAGGCTCCCCGTGCAGGAAGGAGCCCCATGCGGGACTCAATCCCAGGACCCTGGGATCATGACCTGAGCCAAAGGCAGCTGCTGAACCGACAGAGCCACTCAGGCATCCCTGACATCTGATACTTTAGATAAAAATACATAGAATTAGAATATTTTCATAATGCTTTCTTATATATCATCATGTGCACCTTTAATTTAAACTGAAAACCACTAAATTACATAAAAGAAATAGTATTCTTCAGGCACTAGCAGATTCTTATATTTAGCTATTTAGTAGATACATGGTATTCCACCTTGGTAGTGTAAAGAAGATTGACATAAAATAATATTAATGAATTCATTTTATTTGTTATAGATTAATGATTCAAGTGTCAGAATAATTTCATGGTTTCAGATGGCTTTGGTTTGTCTTCTGCGGCCATATTGCATTTCTTGCTCAATCAATTACACATAAATGTGCATGGCAGCTGAGAGGCAGTGGGAAGTCTAAATACTAGAGCTGCATCTATGTCCTAAAGGTTCACTTCACAGCGTTTGATTTTATGTTCCTCATGGCTTTTCTGCTCAACTCTGTAGGATTTCAGGGACTTACTCTTTGTATTTATAATGCCTGCCATCTTGTGAATAATTTACATGTATTTTTTAATTGACTGAAATAATACAATGAAGTGAAGAAGTCAGATGATCCTTAGGATCACTTTCAGCATAAATATCCTATAATACTAAATAGTTCTTCACATGTAAGAAACAAACTCAAAGTTCACTGCCTTCTTGATGTTAGGAGAATACCATCAGGCATATATAAAAAAACTCATTATAAAAGAAAAGAGAGTTTTAAGGATTACACATCTCAGTAGAAACATTTATAAAAATTAAATGTATAGAGGTACCTGGGTGGCTGAGTTGGTTAAGCTCTCAACTCTTGATTTTGGCTCAGGTCACGATCTCAGGGTCCTAGAGCCTGGCCTCAGCTCTGCGCTGGGTGTGGAGCCTGCTTAAGATTCTCTCTCTCCCTCTCTCCTCAGCTGGCACATGCTCTGTGCACTCTCCTTCTAAAAAAAGAAAAAAAAAAGTAAATGTATAAAAAAAAATCAAAACTCTATAAAGTCTTGTATTTTAGCAGAGAATTCACTAAAGAATATATTATATCACAATATTATTAACAAATCCAAAAAAGGCAAAATGGGAAAAGTTTCAGATGTTGTATTTTAAAAATCCATCCATTTCCCTGGGAGGATTTTTATCAAGATTGTATAAACGACTTTGTGAAAAATTGAATTGCTTTTCAAAATTAAATTTTTCAAATTTAGATCTAGGGGAATGCAATCAAATAATATCTCTGTTTTCAAAATGAAATCTTTGGCTCTTTTCTAAAAAGCATTTCACTTATATAGTTCTGACTTAAAAGAAAAGATAAATATAAGAACACAATGTAAATTGGTTTGCTACATAGCTAAACTTATAAGAAACAAACAGGCCACTTACAATTAATTCCATACCAATCCACTTTTTTTTGTTTGTTTGTTTTAAGAGGAATTATAGGGCATGTAACTGTCTCATAATAACCACTATCCCCTTTGGTGTCCTGAGTAGCCTCATAGAGAGATCAAAATGCAGTCCCTGTGAATGGCAGGCTGATTATAATACAGAGTAAATCTTTATGCAAAGACATGCTAACATTTTTTCTTAACATGGGAAATCAGATAGATAGGTAGATAGATAGATAATAGATAAATAGAGAGGAGAGAGATAAAATAAGTTATTTTTTCTGTATACACATATCTATCTGGAACATATATATATATATATATATATATATATATATATATCAAACTATATTTACATAGAAATATATGTATATGAGATTCCTCTGTTCAGCCTGCTTTCTGGGATTTCAGAGGAAGTCACTGGAATTGAATTTCAAAGTGGAAAGCACTAAAACACCAGTATACAAATTTGGAAGCAAATATTAAAATATATCAATATTCAGCAGCATCTTAAAATTACATCTTACATCTCTTCTCTAATTGGTTCACTCCCAATTATTGTTATGCTCATAATTTATCCCATCCTGTAAAGCCCAATATTTTTCTTACTGTAAATATCATGCTTTATTTATCTCACTAGTACGTACAATAGTGTTTCTCAAACCTCATAAAATAGCAGAATCAACTGTGGCTAGTTAGAAAAAAAATAGATTCCTTGCATATACCTCAGATATTTTGATTCTATGATTGTGGAAAGAGGCCCAAAATCTATCTGGAACAGGTACCCAAAGAAATATTAGAAGATAATTATCCTGATCCAAAGGAAGATAATCACACTTTAAAAAAGAAATATTTCTGTGCATATTTAGATATATTCTAATTAAAGAATTAGTTTTTAAAAAAAATCTGAAAGATAATTTGGCAAGTATCAATATCTTAAAACCATGTATTTTCAAAGATATATGAATCTGTCTCCTATCAGATATCTTATTATAATAAAAATCACAAAAAATAAAGAGAAAACATATTTAGATAGATCTGAAAGCAAAATATTGTGAGCATCAGATTTATCTTTTAATATGTAAGAAATCAAAGATATCCCTCTATTTCATTCCTTTATTTAACAAGTTTTGAGTGTTGTTAGGCTTGTCATATTTAACACTACCATGAACATGTCAAACATTCTGCTCTACAGAATCTTGCCATTTCCAGGAGTAAAAGAAAAAGGAATACTCAAGGAATGATTTTAGTTAATTAAATCAGAATAAAGACCCCATTTCTCAACCCTCCAAAAAACAAGGACAGGGATGTATAATTTGATATGCATAAAATATATGGATAACATAGATAAAATATAGCATGACGGTAACCTCATTATATTCATTGACTTTCTAAGAAAATATTTTGAAAAGAAAGATGCTTTTAAAATTTAAATCTGGAGCAGGGGGTTGCACCTGGCTGGTTTGGTGAGTAGAGCATGCAACTCTTGATCTCAGGGTTGAGAGTCCCAGCCCCAAGGGTGTAGAGATTACTTAAAAATTTCAAAAAATATTTTTAAAAAATAGAATAAAATTTAAATCTCAGGAGAAAAGGCAAAAAGATCTCTAGAGTATAACAGATTTTGGGATGTCAGTACAGGAGATGAGCAGGTAAAACTATGCTAAAGGGTTTGCCTCTTCCAGGAATAGAAATGATAAAATAAAAACTTCAGAAACTATGTTTGCTAAAGATAAAAAGTTAATCACTCATAAAATAAAACTGGAATGGAATTATAAATTTGAAACAAAGGAGTAACTATAATTAAATTAGAAATGGTAGAGAACAAAACAAAAAGGGAGGGAAAAGCATGATAACCAGGAAATACAAACTAAGAAAACAGGACTAGTATCAAATACATTTGCATTCACAAGAAATCCTTTGCTAAAAAAGTCAAAGATATATAACCCAGATTTCACAGGCATCCCCAGTAACTAACTCCTTTTCCATCATCCCCCATCTAATGTATCATCAATCTCCGAATATTCTCTTCACCTAAATATTTGACAAACACATGTATTTCTCTGCATATCTAATCCTACAACTCTACTTCAGGATTTCCAGCACTGCTGAAAAGCCTTCCTAACTGGCTTCTATCAAAGGGGACCAGGCATTTATGGGAACAGCTTTCCATGTGGAAATGACCCTCTAATTCTCATCTTATCACAAAAAGTCTATAATATACTTTATATGAAACTAAATTTGAACTATTTAACTATAGAATGTTGCATCATCTTGCTTTTAATTTAAAAACTAAAGAACTTAACAAATTTGGAGAACAATCTTGTGATCAAAGAAAGTCCTGTCAATGGTTGGCATTTGTTTGGATCAATCAGGTTGCACAGAAATGGGGGCTTTTCTGGGGACTTCAATTAAGACACATAGAAAAAGATAACCAAGCGGTAAAAGCAAGAGTGTAAAACCATAGTTTTCTAACAAAATTTCTTCTATACTTTGTTATACAGTATCTCCTTTTCTCATTGAGTGGTTCTATACCTCTCTCAAAGTTTAGGAGAATGATTTCCAACTGTTAGGATAGTTTCTTCCCTAGTAACAAGTATTGTCAACATCAACTGTCCTAAATCTCAAGTGTAACTAACTCTTTGATCCAGCCTAGCTTTATTTCTCTACAATAGGAAATCTAAAACTTAATATTAAGAGGTTTATGTACTTTTCTTACTAATATATTGTTATTCATGTGTATATGAATGTTTTTGTATGTATGATTCACAATAGTTTCAATAAAAATTCCTGCTCTACTAATTTGAATTCATGTCTTACATTCAAAGAACTCTTTGAAATAACAAAGAGAATTAATTAAGTTGCCTGTTTAGTGTGAATGAAAATAAAATAGTTCCTATGAAGCAAAACATGGTCCATAGCAATAAGTATAATCTAATTAATTTCATTTAAAATAAAATCATGATTCCCACATTTATCACTGATGCTTTTCCAGAGGTTACAGCAGGTGATGGTCAATACAGTTAGAAAGAAAGGCTGGTGTCACCTGAGTGATTTCCATACTTCCACACTCATCCCATCTGCTTTGGTTATATAGAATCACTGATTAGATCTCTTCTACCAAATGCTGAAACACTTAGGTTAAAAAAAAAAAAAAGGCAGTTTAGGTATCTTTTTCCAATTACCTAATTAGTGTTATATTTTTGCCATGTAAAATTTTTCTCCATAAAGACCTCTCCATTATAAACGAATGGCCTAGATTTGAGAGCTACTCACGAACACCTACCCAGTAAAAATATACAGAAGTAGTTTTAACTAAGAATGAAAATGAGTGTGAGAATAATAAATAAAATGTACATGTTATATAAATGGACAAAATAGTATTTTCTACCCAAATTCCCTTGAGGAAAACCCTGAAAGAATAATGTTTATACCATTTCTGGTCTTTTACTACTACCATGAATGTTTTATTCATCAGTTTGTTGGGCTCTAGGTCAAAAACAAACTAATGAACAAAATTGCTCCAACAAAGTAGAACATTTAACAAACTGCTTTTTATTTCTGAACCAAGCAACTCTCCCTTTTTGTGCTGAGATGACTGGCATCAAAGTAGTAGGGAATGCACAAGGGCAGAAAATTACACTCTTTTCTCCCCCCTGAGAAATCATCTCTCATTTCAAGGTCTTCTGTAGAGAGCTGGCAATAGGTCAGGTATAAAAATTGACTATACCTCCATGACCCAAATTTAATGGCAATATTTCAGCTTTCTTCTCTTCTCTGTAACTGGATCATAATCAATACTTACCTAATAGACATGGACATAAAATTGAATCACTTAATACCTCAATATTTATTTTGTGCCATTTCTCCAGGATTGAAGCTTTTATAAAAATGACTGGTGGCAAAGAAAATAATCATAACCACAATGTTATTTAAATTTAATAGCCCTTACATGAATTACATGAATAATTATGAAACTGTGCTTTCAAGAAATACAAAGGTAAGCCATAAGAACCTACAAATAGAAGAAATAAATGTGTTGTCCTTTCGACTCACACTTTAAGATCTTAATAACACATTGACTGATACTTAAAATTTTTCAAAGAGGTCTTTTCAAAATGCCACCTAACACTTGGTGATAAAACATTGATATGCTGAGTTTTTCTGTTTCATGATAATTCTTTTTAAGTACTCAAGTATTCTTTCTAAATCTCTATTTTTGGAGGCCCAAGACACAAGAGTTAGGAGTAATCTTTGCCTCAGGTTCTCCCCAAACAAGACTCTCAGAGGGGGAAGACCCAGTAACCTTGCCCCTATAGGTGAGGTTGCCTAGCAACTCCCATTCACCAGGCTGAAGCTGTCTGAATGCATTAGTTCCAAGAGCAATGACTCTGTAGATCAATTACTAAGACAGAAAATGAAGACAAAAATGAAAATGTTAGTGAAGTACCCCATCGAGTAAAAGAGTATTCAGATATTGAAAGGCAAACTCTTGTAAAATACCTCTCCTTATATCTTTTTCTTGCAGAAACACATATGCACAAAGATCTTGAAAGAGAAAACTTGATCATTACAAAACTCCTAAGTTTCACTGGGCTAACAGCAAGAACCTGAGATCTTTTTATACTGTAGCCTGGCCACCTCTGAAGGGACAAAACAAAAATTGTTTTTGCTTGTTTCTTTTAAAATGCAGCTTTTGTTTATTACAACAGTTTTCAGGAAATGATTTCTGTAATCATTAAGCTATAGTTTTAACTGATACTTGCGTCTCTAGGGAGATATGATTTAGTTTGTACACCATACACCACTTGATCCCTTTGCCCCTGAAAGTTTTAAATTTCTCATTGGAGGTACTAACCAGGAGGCATGGCAGATTAAGGAAAGGTAACTAAGTGAAAACCAACCACAGCCCAAGTCCAAATGCAGACTTCATCTATAAAATGAGTTTAGAAGAGATGTTTTCCAGGTTCTTCCCAGCCAACTTCCACTCTTCCAGACACGATAGTGTCTCATTTCACATTCTCTAGTAGTACTTGCTAATTATCCCAGTAATTGTCAAACTAAAAGATGGTCTCCATTAAAAGGTGAAATTTTTTTCAAAAACATTGTATTGATTTAAATTATTATAATCGCAGTGCTACATGAATATCAAAAATGTATTAGTTTCCTAGGGCTGCCATAACAATTACCATAAATTTGCCGGCTCAAAATACAATTTATTCCCTCATGGTGCCAAAGGCCCAAAGTCTAAAATCAAAGTGTTAGCATTGTTGATCCTTTCTGAAGGCTCTGCAAGATAATACGTTGCACACCTCTTTCTTAACTCCTGGTGGCTTCGGCTCTCCTTGGCGCTCCTTGACTTGTAGATGCATCTTTCATTCTTAGCTCCATCTTCTCATAGCTTCTACTTTGTGTTTCTGTGTTTCAAATACCCCTCTCATTTCTCTTTTTAGAATTTCAGTCATTAGAGTTAGAGCCCACCCTAAATCCAGGATGATCCCTTCTCAAGATCCTTAAATACATCAGCAAAGACCCCATTTTCAAGTATCATATTCACAGGAATCAGGAGTTAAGACTTGGACATATCCTTTTGGGAGTAGACAACTCAGCCTTCTACAATAAAATTTGCTAATTCCTAATGCAAACAAAACTATCAGGCAATAAATAAACTTCATATTGATAACTTTGTGTGCTAAATAATCTTGTCTTGCTTTAATATGCATACATTAAAAAAAAAAAAAAACACAGTCTCTGATCCTGTTATACAGATAATGTTTTTCTACTAGGACTTCAACACAATACAGAGAATGCTATTTCTAATAATTATATTTTAGGAAGTGCTATCTCATACTTAAAAACCTTCAAAAGAGCCAACTTTTTTTTAAGATTTTTTAAAAATTTATTTATGAGAGAGAACACATGGGAGAAGGTAGCAGAGGGAGAGCGAAAAGCAGGCTCCCCACTGAGTAGGGAGCCTGATGTGGGGCTGGATCCCAGGACCCTGGGATCATGACCTGAGCCAAAGGCAGACACTTAACCGACTGATCCACCCAGGCACCCTGAGAGTCATCCTTAAATATTTGTTTTAATTAGGAGATTCTTGGTAACATTCTAAAGCTGACTTTTCTTATGAAGGTTAGTCTTGAGACATATGGAACTCTCCATTGTGAATTACTAATGAAAAATATCTGTATCGCTATCACCAATGTTAAATTTGATAGAGTGAGACAAGTTGGTAAATACAAAGATAATATCTGCATCTGTTTATAAACTTGACCATTATTAACTCATTCCATTTGCTTTACAAATTCATGCGGTAGATGGTATTATTATCATCTTTATTTTGGAGGAAACTAAGGTATATAGAAATTATATAAAATGTGCTCAAGATCTCAAAGCCTGTAATTGGTTAAGTACTATAGAAAAAGTGTTTTCTTTTCCTTTCTTTCTTTCTTTCTTTTTATTTTTTTAGGATTTATTTATTTGAGAGAGAGAGAGAGCATGAGTGGGAGGGGCAGATGGAGACAGAGACAGAATTTTAAGCAGACTCCACACTGAGCACAGAGCCCGATGCGGGGCTCAATCTCAAGACCCTGAGATCACAACCTGAGCCGAAACCAAGAATCGATGATTAACAGACTGCACCACCGAGGTGCCCCTAGAACAAATGTTTTTATTTTTACAGTGGGCATGCATACACTAGTGTGCTATCTATTTTAGCCGCTGTAAAATCACTCCCAATTATGAAATATATTGGTATGAAAGTGATAATAAATGCAAACTTAATGCCCAATTCTCTTTTACTGGGCAGATTAAAAATATCTAGATTATCCTTTTATTATTTTGTAAGTTATAATGAACATGAAATTTCAGAATTAAAAGTATGTTTTTAAATAAAACATAGAAACAAAATTTATTTGTGGATCTTTTCAGGGATCCACTGGTCTTATTTTCATGGATTTCCAAAATCCAGTCTGGTTTAATGGGAGATTCAACATGTTTTCAACAATCTTTAGCAAAACATAATATAAGGGTTTACTGTTACACTCATTTGGTTGTTCTTTGGAAGGAAAAGAATATCTTCACTGTTTAATTACATTAATTAGCAGGTCATTGCAAGTTGGTAAATACAAACATGGAGTTTTAAGATGAAATATTATGAGCTAACATTTATTGGCACGTATTTAAATGTGGCATGCACTTTACATGTTATAACTCATGAAATCTTCATGGGGCCCCTGGGTGGCTCAGTCTGTTAAATGTCTGCCTTCGGCTTCGGTCATGATCCCAGGGTCCTGGGATCAAGCCCCACAACAGGCTCCCTGCTCAGTGGGGAGCCTACTTCTCCCTCTCCCTCTGCTGCTCCCCCTGCTTGTACTGTCCCTCTCTCACTCCCTCTGTCAAATAAATAAATTAAAAAAAAAAAAGAAATCTTCAGAACTACTTCTAAGATAGGTGCTAATTTCATCCCTATCTTACATATGAGGAAGTAAAGGCAATGATAAGTTTTATATTTTTTGTCAAGATCAAACAGCAAGTAAATGACAAACCTAGGTCATAAATTCAGATAATCCACTTCCAGAGTTGGCACTCTTACTCAACATATTCTACTGCTTCATTGCATAATGACTAAAATGAGCTGAGTGCACAGTCACCAGCATAAGGATTATATTCCTGATCTTCCTTGCATCTTTCTTGTAGCCACAAGACCGAATTCTGGTCAATATGATATATATCAAAGTTTTAACTTTATCTTTCTTCTGCTTTGCTGCCTAAAATGTGGTAACCATCCTCCTGGATTATGAGAATGGGAAGCACACCCCAGGAATGATAGAGCAGAGCCTCCATATTGTCTTGAACTACATACTCAAGATATTTACAAAAGAAATAAATTTTGGTGTTGCTTAAGTCCTATTAATTTGGCTCGTTGGTTTTGCAGTCTAAATCAATCTTACTTGACAAAGATAGCCACGTTATTACTTGTTTGGCACATGAGGAAGCCTATGCTAAGAGAGTTCAAAAGTATCCTCAGCTGATAGATACTCTGTTAAAATTGAAATGCAGCTGAATTCCTGAGATAACAAGTACATGTGGTCCTCTATATTTCCTCCTTCTATATTAATAAAAAATGGAAATGTGAAGAATAAAGAAAAGCATGTTTGCTACTGGATGTGGTAATTTTATTTATTTATTTTTTAAATTTTATTTTATGTTAGTCACCATACATTACATCATTAGTTTTTGATGTAGTGTTCCATGATTCATTGTTTGCGTGTAACACCAAGTGCTCCATTCAATAGGTGCCCTCCTTAATACCCATCACCTGGCTAAACTATCCCCCCACCCCTTTCCCCTCTAAAACCCTCAGTTTGTTTCTCAGAGTCCATAGTCTCTCATAATTCGTCTTCCCCTCCGATTTCCCCCCCTTCATTTTCCCCTTCCTACTACCTTCTTTTTTTGTTGTTTTAACATATAATGTATTAATTTGTTTCAGAGGTACAGGTCTGTGATTCATCAGTCTTACACAATTCACAGTGTTCACCATACACATACCCTCCCCAATATCCATCACCCAGCCACCCTAACCCTCCCACCCCCCCATGGATGTGGTAATTTTATATAGGTTAACATTTTCTTTTTCCTGAGTTATCCAGTAAATGTGTTACTTATTTGGTCTACTATACTAGACCTAACATTATTTAGAAAACCACGTTTCATATGTGTTATTTTTTATATCTGCCTCTCAGTCTGAATAAATTTCAATTTTCCAATTCAAAACAAAAGTATATTTTGTATTGGTGAAAATATTTAACACTTTCATGTAAGCCCAATATTTTAAGATTTAATATTAAATGTGAATACACTCTTAAATACATTTTACTCATTACCCAAATAATGAGAGGGAGAACACAAGCAGGGGGAGGGGCAGAGAAAGAGAATCTTTAAACAGAATCCCCACTGAGTGTGGAACCCAATGGGGGGGGGCCTCAAACCCAGGACCCTTGATATCATGACCTGAGCCGAAACCAAGAGTTGGACGCTGAACCGACTGTACCACCCACTTGCCCCAGAAATGGAATTTTCAATGTAATGATTTAAATATTAACATTCTTTCTTTCATATGAAAATATAAATTTAAAATCTTTTTTAGCAAATCCTATAAAATGTCTCCTATTCATTTTTACTATCAAAACTGCTATAAAATATTGCATCCTGCTCATTCATTCATTTTTTTAAAAGATTTTATTTATTTATTTGACACAGAGAGAGACAGACAGACAGACAGCACAAGCAGGGGGAGCAGGAGAGGGAGAGGGAGAGGCAGGCTCTCCGCTGAGCAGGGAACCCGATGCAGGCTCAATCCCAGCACCCTGGGATAATGACCTGAGCCAAGGCAGATGCTTAACTGCTGAGCCATTTAGGTGCCCCTCATTCATTCATATTCTTATGGGTGTCTTGTTATAGTTCTCCTAGAGAACTAAACCTAGATTCATTGGTATATTTAAATCAAGACCAATTATTTGTCTGAGCTACTTATTGGCATAGATCACTAAGTTGCCATTACATGAATGGCATGAATTTAAAAGATAATAATAATAAAACACACAAGAACACCTCTAGAGAGTTTCTGCTGCTGTTGATACCATTATAATAGATTGATTAAGAGGATTAAATTACACTCAAATTGATCTGGGGTTAAGTCCAACCTTTCTAGTTCTGTAGCCTTGGGCAAAGTATTCAGGTTCCCTAACCCTTTCATCTGTAAAATATTGATAATAGTGCAATTTACCATTTAAGATTGCACTGTGTAAATTAAATGAGAAAATGCATTAGCCCATTTCCTGGCACCTCATAAACTCCTGGGAGGATTATGACCAAAGAACCTAAATACAGAGGCTCAGGAAACATGGAATCTAAACTAGGAAAAATTGAAGGGAAAATCTCAGGAACATGCAGGAAGGAAAATCCAAGTTCATCAGCATTGCAGGCCATTTCATGAGCCACCCATCCAGGTCGGTGTCATACCAGAAGACTCTGGGAGAGAGGCATCTTGAAAAGGAGATTAGTAGAATAACAGATGCTGTGAAAATATTTCTATGATGTTTACACTGCCAAGGAGAAGTTTGGGGAGGCTGAATGATACATCCATGGAAAGCAAAGGGAATGGGAGGGGAGGGTGACAATCATATTCTGCTGTTGGGTAGGAGTAACAGAGAGAAGGAAGCAGTCTTTCAGATTCAGAACTCAAAAAAAGCAAGAGTCCCTCACAGTGAGCTTGCCTAAGGGAAGCTATGTAAAAATGCACCCAGAACTGTCAAGTTGTAGATGCTTTGAGGTTCAGCCTGGGTAGAGAACAGTGGGACAGGCAACCAGGCAGATAAACAGCATGCACACCGGAAGGAAGGAGAGAGAAACAGGCAAGTATGAGGGAAAGGTGAGTGTTTTGTGAGAAATGAGGGAAGTAAGTGACTGAGAATAAGAATTATGTGGTAAATTGATTCCTGATTTGAAAAGACTTTGTTCTGGAATAAAAATTTGGCCTTGAAACCTGTAATAAATGGAATATTTTTAAGCTAGAAAAAGTCATCCTGTAAACAGGTTTTTTAGAAAGACACCTTGTTAAGAGTGTTGAAATTGCATTGGGCCATAAAGCATCACGAGTAGTAAAACCAACAAAAATTAAAAACAAAAACAAAAACTCGTGCTTTAGTTTGTACACCTGCCATAGAAAGTTACCACAAACTTGATGGCTTAAAAAAAAAAAAAAATTACTTTCTCATACTACTGGAGGTTAGATGTCTGAAATCAAACTGTCCATGGGGCCATGTTCCCTCTAAAGGATCGAGGGACAAATCCTTACAGAGCAATCTTTGGTATTCTTTGGCATTACTCCAATCTCTGCCTAGGTCTTCATATGGCCTTCTCCCTTGTGTCTAGATCAGTTGTCTTTCTCTTCTTATGGGATCACTAGCATACTGTATTTAGGACACACCCTAATCTAGTGTGACTTCACCTTAACTTGATTACATCTACAAAGACCCTATTTTCAAATAAGGTAACATTGTGAGGTTCTGTGTAGAGGAACATTTTGGCAGGCACTATTCAACCCACTATAGTGTACCCTCTGTCTCCCCTTAAAGTTCAAATCCATTCCACAATGCAAAATATATTCCTTCTAACCCACCATCCCCAGACTTCTTATCTCATTCCAACATTAACTCAAATTCCAAAATTCATCAGCTCAAAAAGTTCCAAAACTCATTATCCAAATCATCTAAATCAGCTATGTTTATCAAATTTCATTTTCCTTTGGTGAGAAGCCTAATTTGCTGGTTCCTACTGTCACTGTAGTAACTTGCATAGTAAGAAAACTAATCATACATAAGTGCAAGAAAATAGATTTTTGGTGATTTATCCATACATTTTGTGTAAAAAAAAAAAGTATTTACTGTATGATTCCATTTTTTTGAAGTTCAGACCTGATCACATTTATCTATGGTGACAGAAGTCAGGAGAGTGATAACATTGAGGGGGGTGTAGATATTAAATAGAAGGGGTAAGAGGCATAAGGGAAACTTCAGGAGTGAAGGAAATGTTCTGTATCTTGAGTTGGTTAAAAGTTACAGAGGCATTTACATATTTAAAATTATATCAAGCTGCACATTTAAGATTTACACATTCTATGAAATTTATAATTGCAAAATAAGTCATAATTTTTAAAAGTACAAAAAAGTGTTTTTAATTTTCCATATGAAAACTTTCTGGAATACTTTAAATACACTCAATAAGTCAGAGACACTTAAACATTTGTTAAGTAAGCAGAGAAGAGGCAAGCATAAAAGACTGGGAGAAAGTCAATAACCTAGAAAAATGTCTCCTTCATATTTCTTCCGAGAGACTTTATTTCCCTCAGAGAATATATTATGTGATGGTCTATTTTAAGATAAATCTGAACATCATTCAGTACAAGCAAGTTAAAAGGAGGCAGTGTTTATTGATTTTTGCACATACATTTAAATTTTAGGTTAATATATTTTTAACTTAGGCATATATGTGCCTTTAAAAATTTATTTCCTACTTTTCTGAATTTTTATTAACCCACACACTTTCTGCAGTAATAGCATTAAAATAAAAGGACTTTCAGTGTATATACTAGCATTGTATTTCTCATCCATTATAAGGATGAAGAAAATTAATCTCAAAAGTCTAATAGTATTTATAGTTAAGTGACAGGATATAAATATAACAGCAGAGTCTAAATTCTTTCTTTTCTTTAATAACCTTATTGAGGGATAATTTATATATAAAAAACTGCACATATTTAATGTGTTCAATAATGAGTTTGGACATATAAAACACCCATGATACCATCATAATCATCAACAGAGCCCAAACTCTCAATTTTTATGTTTTATTGCTTTTGGAAATGGAACTGCTAATTAAATAGTTCAGACAAAAGATGTTGCAGGTTTGATCTAGGAAAATCAGGGTTGAGATACAGGATAGGATTTCTATGTCAAACTCTACTTAAATATCAAAAAGAATGTAATATAAACCATTTCATCAAATATGATTAATGTGGTAAACCTAGTTTTAAAAAACAATGTGTTCAATGAGTTATTCAATGACAGCTTTGCATAAAGAATCCACTTTAACTAAAAAAACATGCAAAGTGTAAATATTCAAAGCAAACAAACAAAGAAAGTAAGAATTTACTAAGATGATGAAATCAATTCTAATGTAGAAAAGGCCTGGATACCAGAGTACATTTTTCAGTTTCTCATGACTACATCCTTGACCACAAGGAATGAAAGCAAAGGTTTAAGTAATTGAAAAAATCAATATGAACTTGTGTTTAAAAATATATATATACCTTTCTTTAACAAGTGATATCGGCAGACAACATTTGTAAAAATGAGAAAAACATTGTATGAGTCTTCCTTCACCCTCTCACAGCTTACTTACTTTAAAAGTCAGGGATTGTCTTCTCTCTGAATATATTCCATTGGATCTCTAAACATCACGCCTTGCAAGATTTATAAAGTAAAAAAAGTAAAAATCCAAGTGTTCACATGGTGTCAGTGAGTATTTGAGAGCTTTTCAAAAGAACCTTTCCCAATTCCAGTGTCATATAATCATGGCTGGCACCTTGTTTACTGTGAATGCAATGCCCTGAGTAATGTAATAAACATGAATTCAGGATAAGAAGGTTTTAGAGGATCATGAAAAAGGATAGTTTATTATTGACCAGTTAAACTTCGGAAACAAGAATTCACTTTTGTTTTTATTATTCCATAGCACCTATGTATTCTCAAGTTCTTTTCTATGTTGATTTATTCTCTTTACAGGATTCTGTAGCAGCGTGAGTTGTGCTGACTGAGAGTAGATTTGGTTCTCTTTCCTTTCAGTTTTCTTCAAGCTTTAACAGCTATAGTTAAATATTACTGTTGTCAATTTCCCTTTGAATTCAGCTATCCTCTGAGGACCTACCCTCAAGTACAAAATATTTGGCAATCTCCTCAGTTATGAAGGCTGTGATCCACTCATTTTTGATAACTATAATGGAAATGAAGAACTATACTTCAGTGCACATCAGAAAACGTGAAGAGGTTGAGTTAATTTAGGTTCTTCCAAGATCCCATCTGTAGTCTCTGTTTTCTTGAATCATTTCAGGCAGAACTTGGGTCCTCTGAGAAGCCAATGCTAAATGCTAAATGCTAAAATGAAATTAGAAGTACAAGAGAGGAATTGGAGAAAATGCATGATAAAGATGAGGGGAGGGAGTCAGACAAGGTGGGTTAAGCAATCAGACCAGGAGGTGAGTGTGACCATCCTGAGGGAGAGGAAAAAGGAAAGAATATTTGATAGAAAGGAGTCTCAGACTGCAGCACAGTTCTAAGAACGCTTTGTCAAGAATGGTGCAATGAGCCAAAGTTACCTGTTAAGGAGTTCAACATCTTGCAAATATACCTCCATTAGCATATCTACTCCATTCAATCATTGGCTAGGAGCAGCCTTTGTGCAAAAATGCCTGCAGACCCAAAAGGGCTGCAGTTGGGGCCATCAGTTAATTTTGCTCCCTTCAAAGGATCTGAGTGTCAAATTTTTTTTTAAAGATTTTATCTGTTTGTCAGAGAGAGAGACAGCAAGCATGCGGAAGAGAGCACAAGCAGGGGGAGAGGCAGGCAGAGGGAGAAGCAGGCTCTCCGCTGAGCAAGGAACCCCATGTGGACTCCATCCCAGGACCCTGGGATCATGACCTGAGCCGAAGGCAGCCACTTAACTGACTGAGCCACCCAGGCGCCCCTCTGAGTGTCGTATTTTCATGGCCACCACAAGTTGTCAAAACAGATTTCTGGGCTTCACCCTGAAGAGTTTCTGATTTAGTAAGTTTGGGGATGGGCCTAAGAATTTGCATTTCTAACAAGTTGTATATGCTACTGATCCAACAACCACGTTATGTGAAATGCTAGTCCATATATAGCAGCATTTGTTAGTTCACTTTGCTTTTTGAGTATCATGGAATGGAGAGAGAATGTATGTGCTAAAATTAACTCTTTTGAAACAAAAAATTTCTGCAGAGTTTTATTTAATAATATATTGAATAGTTTGGTGGGTGTTTAGAAAAATGCACACATGCTACTGGTGAAACTGCTTTAAAAGCTACCCCTGGGACTCCGTTACTGCCTTGTCTTATTACCTCAGCAAAGAAACCTTAACTTTTGTTACATTTTAATAGTTAATAGCTTATATATTGAAACAATACATTGAAAATTCATAATGCATACAGGGACCAAGGTTATAGGGTAAGAGTGTGGTTGGGGAAAAGAGATCCATTTAATTCCCAAAATCTACTAAAGATGCAGACACAAATCTCAGTGCATTGTACCATGAGCAGACGAAAAACATGGATTCAAGATTCTCTTGCACCAAGAACACACAGATTTCTCCTGAGTATTTCCTTATATAAAATCAAAGTTTAGATGAGAATTATAGGGAGTAATCTGGATAATCAGACATTATATCTAGAATTTTGGCAATAAGGAAAATTATTTTTTCTCAGCAACTTGGGGGACAGGCAAATGAGATCTAACGAGGACAAGACTGAGAAGGCAATGAAACTGAAAATCAATGAAACCCATGTCCTGTGAGGTATATAGATACCCAGTGGTCCGCAAAGATAATCAGGTATCTCTTATTGTTGAAAACAAAGAGAATATTCAAGTTAAGAATGGAATCCATCCCCTGTAACAGTGGGGCAACCAATTACTAGTCCAGTGGAGAGACGGATACTGAGATTCCTTGATCTGAACTAGCTGAGAACTAGCATTAAAGAGAAGGGACCAATGCCCCAGTAAGATACATCCAACCCTTATTAATAACCAAATGAGACAGTAAACCATTAGCACAGCTAAAAACAGGGACAGAAACTCACCTATAGGCATCAACTTAAAATGTGACTTCATTGGAAGCAAGTATATATAAATATAAACATTGGGACATCTTACAATTAATAACAAAGGTCCTAAAACTGGAAGAGAATATCATGGAAAAGAACAAAGCAAGTACAAATCATATTCAAAGAGGAGATGAAGCATCCATCAGAAATTCTTCCTTCATTAGTGAATGAGATTTCAAAAAGTCATCAAAACAAATTGCATATCTCCTGCTAGCCATAACATATAAGTATGGATACAAAATAATAAGACTCTTCACTATGGAATGTAGGCACAACCAGTGTGTGCTTTGTTGTTGTTGCTGTTGTTTTTACATAACTTCTAAGTGCAGAAAGCTCTGCATTACGGTTTTACTTGTGTAAGTTTAGTTCCAAGCTCATCATTTTTTAAAAAAAGGAATATTTTGGGGTGCCTGATGTCTCAGTCATTTCAGCGTCTGACTCTTGATTTCAGCTCAGGTCATGATCTCAGGGTTGTGAGATTGAGCCCTGTGGTGGGCTCCATGCTCAGCAGGGCGTCTGCTTCAGATTCTCCCTCTGCACTCCCCTTCAAAAAAAAAAAAGGAATATTTAATACCCAGAGATATATACAAGATAAATTCAACCTAACTCCTACCATAGTTACTAAAGTCTGACATGTATAAATGAATGAATGAATGAATGAATAAATGCATTGCTTGTAAAATTTAATGTTAATGAGGTTAGTTCTGAGAGTGATGCAGTGTAATTATATAGAGTTCCTTAAGCCTAATTAAACAGTACAATTCTATATAATTTCTACATTATCTCTTAATTCTTTCTCTGTAGGAATCGGTAAAAATATTAGTTACAGCACCTGAGGAATGAGTCTCCCACTACTTTCTAATGATCCTCTTCTTAGGACCTACAGCACTTTGGCTCCACAGTTAATACAGTGGAATGTTAAGCCTCCACATCTGAGTGTTTAATACTAATTGCTAAGAAAATTAACCTTTATACTACATGGGCTCTATATTTAGTCTTCAAATAAATATGGACTCTATTTCTAAAGGGATTTTGTTTTAATGCAGTGTTTTAGGAAAAATGGCTGGAGACAGCTACTTGAGAATGGTGTTCACATTGTGCTATTCATTGAGGTGTTACATTTTCCTTAATGTGTTTTCATCCTTCCATGAAAAATAACTTCATGTTCTATACCTTTGTTTTTGTCCACATTCTTCTACCCTGTAGCAGGAATTGAAGGTGCAGGGGAGGGAAACATGGTATAATTTATACTTCACTAAGTTTTCCTGCAGGATTGGCAACAAAATTGGGTGGGAGCTGGAAATTATTTCCAACTGGGCAACCATAGACATTAGGAGGCACTATTAGCATCTTTTTGGACTGCTACTTGAGTTTTACTACTTAATTTCAAGTTTATCTTCCTTTAAGTACGGCTATAGACTGAATGACTATGTAACCCCAAAATTCATATGTTGAAAGCTAATTCCCAATGTGACGTATTTGGAGGTGAGACCTGTGAGAGGTGATTAGATCATGAGAAAGGAGCCCTGGTGTATGGGATTAGAGCCCTTATAAAGGAGACCTTCCACCATGTGAATTTACAGTGAGGAGACGGTCAGTGATGAACCAGGAAGTGGCCCTCATCAAATCTGCTGGTGTCTAGGTGTTGGTCTTCTGAGCCTCAAGATGTGTGAGAAACAAATTTCTGTTGTGTATACACCACCCAGTCTACGGTAGTTTTGTTATAGCCACTTAAACCAACTAAAACAAGTACCCAGAGACTGGAATGAAGGGCAGAGGGTAGGAAGTACTTTCAACATTATACTGTGATGTTTCTTAATTTTAAGATTTTATTTTTTAGGGCATTTTAGGCTTATACAAAAATTGCTCAGAAGATATTACGATTGAAAGAACAGGGCTTTAGAGGAAGTCATATTGTGTGTGCTTTCAGCATAGGCTTCATAAGAAATTGTAATGCGCATTTACTAAGCAATACAAATAAAACTACGTAACTCTGGCAGATGAAAATATTTAAGATCACATTTTTCTTTTTAAACACTGAGGACCTAGACCTTCTTTAGAATTTTATGCCTTTTTGAAATCATTAGAATACTAGGAGCAAATAATTATCAGTAAGGATCCACTGAAGCAATATGATGTAGTCAATGAAAGAATAACCATGAACTGGACACCAACTGCCATTTTGGAAATGCTGTCTCACAGTCATTAAATAAAATGAACATAATATAAGATGATATATAATGAAATGTCAGGTTGAATTGAGTTGGCTATGGCTGTTTAAGGTACTAATATCCTAGGTCTTATGTTCAAGTCTTAAATCCATTTTGAGTTTGTGTAAGACAGGGGTCCAAATTCATTGTATATGGCTATCCAATTTTTCTAGCATCATTTATTAAAGAGACTATCCTTTCCCCAGTGTGTATTCTTGGAATCTTTGTTGAAAATTAATTGACTGTGTATATGTGGGCATACCCGATTTAAAAACAACCTTTTAATTGTTTAAACACTTCTCCAAAATGTACCCTTTATTTGCCTACCAACATAAAAATTTGAAACTGGCATTGATGGTATTATGAATGTTTCATTCAATGAGTTAAATAAATTATATTCAAATCATGTAAAGTGGAATAATTTTGGTATGAACACACAGTGAAATTAGAAATATATATATAATATATATAATACATTTATATAGACACATTGTACATATTTTTAATTATTTTCTGCATTTGTGTCTCCCTTAACAACTTGTTGATATTACTATAAATTAACCCACATGTCTCTAATACATTATTCTTTTTTTTTTAAAGATTTTATTTATTTATTTGACAGAGAGATAGAGAGCACAAGTAGGCAGAGTGGCAGGCAGAGGGAGAGGGAGAAGCAGGTTTCCCGCCGAGCGGGGAGCCCGATGCAGGGCTCAATCCCAGGACCCTGGGATCATGACCTGAGCCGAAGGCAGACGGTCAACCGACTGAGCCACCCAGGCGCTCCTCTAATACATTATTCTTAATGATGAAAGAATATTGCATGAGCTGGATGAACATTAATTTATTCCGTTATTTTTCTACTGATGCATCTACACTTTGTTTTTTCCATATTGTGATCTTTAAAACCTGAATCTGATTATATTTACCTGTGTCCCAGCCCTGATCCAAAAGAACTTTTAAAGAACCCAGAGCTCCACATGTTTTACCTCTGATACCTCTCTACCTCACTGACTCCCACCCACCACCCTTCCACTCTGTTACAAATACACATTTAGACCCACACAGATCCATATAGACTCCACACACACATGCGCACACACACACGAACGCATCCTTCTTTTATTATCACCTTCTTCAGAATTTAGCTCGGTTGTCACTTCTTTAGGAATCTTTTCTTTGATTTTTCTGGGTAGGTTTTGTTTTTGTTTTTACCAAGTGCCCAGAGCACCATGCATTAGTCTATTGCACTTATTATTGTAATATTGTATTAATTCGTGATTTGGGTAGCTTTCAACCACCTTGGTTAAAAAATAATTTTCATAAACACAGAGATTTATTTTTTCTGATTTTTCACTTTGTATTTCTTGTCACGTCCTTTTATTTCGAGTGTTTCATACAAAGCATTGAGTATAATAGCCCTTAATATAGTTCATGAGTGAAAAAATACGGAGTAGCTACATAAAATAAAAACAAAATTATAAATGAGAATTAAAATAGTATGACATTGAAAGTACAAATTGACACTTGAAGAAAGGAGAAAGAATAAATATAAGTACTTTTCAATATTCTTTTTGTCTTTCGAGAGAGAGAGAGAGCTCACGGGTGGGAGGGAAAACAGAGAGAGAGGGAGAAAGAGAATCGTTTTTTTTTTTTTTTTTTTAATGTTCAGTTAGCCAACATATAGTCTCAAGCAGGCTCCATGCCCAGAGCGGAGCCCGTCTCAGGGCTCAATCCCATGACTCTGAGATCATAACCTGAGCTGAAATCAAGAGTCAGATGCTTAACCAACTAAGCCAGCCAGGCGCCTCAGTAATTTTTAGTATTCTAAACATTTGCAATTGCTGAATACAAATTGAATTTTGAAATATCTTAATAGAAAGCAAAAGGAGAAACATGGAATAAAACATGCTAGTTTCTCAGATTAAGTAGCTTGAAATTTCTCACACAGTATTTAAATCTATAAAGAATATTTTTATTTAGGGCTTAACATAAAGTAATAAGTATACTTATTTTCCTCTTCTTTTGAAATTAATATCTCTTGGGAATAATGAGAATAATTATAACTATAAACACTTCTGTAGCCTTACTACATGCTTGATATTTTTCTAAGCATTTTATATACATTACATCATAAGCTCTTTATATACCTTAACTCACAACAAGTATATTATTATTACCATTTTAATGAGGATGATGTTAAGGCACATAGAGATTGAGTAAGCTGGCCAACTTCCTAGAGCAAAGGAAGGCAGGATGTTTAATCTTCCAGTTAATGAAATTTAAATTAAAAAATCGATAATAATAAACCAACAGATAACATAGAAAATATTCAGAGATGATCCTCATATGGTTTGAATTTTACTTTTAATCTCCTCTCTGCACATTTATTTTTCCTCTAAAGAGTTCAAGACTCTTCTAATTGTCTACTGCTGAGTAACAGACCTACAAAAAAACTTAATAGTGCAAATAGCATTATTTATTTCTCATAATTCTGTGCAATGACTATGGTTAGCTGAGTGGTTCTTTTGCTCCATGTGACATCATATGGGATTATTAATTCAGATTCATTCAGTTGATGCATCTGCTAGATTCAGCTCAGACTTCTCACAGCATACTCGTAGGGTGGCTGACTTTATGGGACAGCTGATTTCAAAAGAGAGAAAGTAAAAGCTGCAGTACGAGGAAGGACTGGGCTTGGACCAGCGGTTTCTTTTACAAACTCCATTAGACAAAACATGTAACAAGGCCAGTCCAGATTCAAGGAAAAAAGAATAGACTACCACTTGATGAGAAGATCCATGCCTACTTGTAGGGAGGGAAAGAATTACTGGTGACCATCTTTAAGGATTCTACCACAGACTCACATCAATGTTTTATTATTCCTTTTTTTTCCCCCAAATATTTACTTTCCTGCTCTGTTGTGGCAGTGCTGGAAATAGTAGAATGTGAAACAGAAAATAAGAGGAAAGAATAGAAGTATAAGAAAGGCTATATAACCCAAACATTAGTATTTTAGTTTGGAAATTGAACTACTTCTGAAAAACCTGATTTTTCTTTACATTCTACAAGGGTGAGTGAGGAGAGCAAGCAGTTTGAGGAAAGGGCCAGGGCTAAGCAAGAGGAATGTCCTTTTGGAGGATTGCTTGTAAGTTAATAAGACTGAAAAGAAACAGAACAAAACAAGGCACTTGATGATTATATTCAGTGGGAGAATAAAAAAGAAAGGAAGGGACAAAATGTGGAGGACTTTAAACAACAGGCTGAGGATCTAAACTTGACATTTTTGCCCAGAGCCAGCCCAGAGCTTACTCTTTTAAAGTCAGTGGAGACAATATTACTACAGGAGAATTAAGATGTTATTTTGACTCACTCAGACATGTCCCAATCTTGTCAAGTGTTTGATCTGTTTTTGAACACATATTTTCCTGGTCTTGAAATATGATGACAAATGCTTTGTACAAGTATGTTCTTGATACTGCCAAACAAAGTGTGTAATGTTTTAGAAATGTGTCATTCTCGGAGAGTGAATTTAGATGATCCTTCGGAGAATTAAAGAGTGAAACAGATGATGAAGAAAAAAATGTATCTTCCAATTAAAATAATATATTTAAAAAGTCAATCTAATAAATGTTGTTAGTACTGTTAAAGAATATAAATTATTTGGAGCCTAATTTCTACTACATGAACTTGGGATGCATCAATATGATTCCATTCTCCAGTCCATCCATGACTGATTAATGGCAGCAATCCACACATCACCAAAACCAGAAAAAAAATGAGAGGACTTGATTAAATTATGTGACCCAATTTTATACTTTTTGTGATTGAAGTTATAATCAGTGAATAAGGAACAGCAAAAAAGGGAGAAGGAACTTGAAGATTTTGAAAAATAATTTGAGCTATCTATTCTTCAACAAATACTTATTTAGCACGTAGTATGTACCAGGGACTCTTCTCAATACTTTATAAATATTAGTCCTATAACCCTCCTAACAACCTTATGCAGTAGGTACTACTATTGTTTTGTTGTTGTTATTGATGTTTTTTAAAGAGAGGTAGAGAGAGAGAAGAGGGGCAGAGGGAGAGGCAGAGGGAGAGAGAGAGAGAGACTCTTAAGCAGGCTCCATACCCAGTGTGGAGCCTGATCTCACAATCTTGAGATCACGACCTGAGCCAAAATCAAGAGTCAGACACTTAACCAACGGAGCCACCCAGGAGGCCCTGCAGTGGGTATTACTGTTATCCTTACTTTACAAATGAAATATGAAGGTTATAATTCCATGGAACCTCACATGATTCAGTTAATGGCAGAACCAGGGAGACAAGCTCTTTCCATTACTGTATGCATTCTTCAAGATTTCTTCTGTTATTTCCCAGAGGCATCAAATATGTCACCATTCACATATTCACTAGGATTCTTAGTGGTAGGGATATAAAATCAAACCAAAATCCAAGTCTCTGTCTTCTATGAAATAGTATTTTTATTGGAGAAGATAATAAATAAATAAGACTATAAATAAAGAAGAATATTTCACAACAAAATAAATAAGCCTCATGAAGAAAATAAACCAGATTTATCTAACAGGCAATAATTGGGAGTTAATCTTTCTTTTATTACTACCAGTTTGCTAGCAAAAGCCATTGAGGAGGTAACAGTTGAATTGATTTCTAAATAATGAGAAGAGGGGCGCCTGGGGGGCTCAGTCGTTAAGCGTCTGCCTTCAGCTCAGGTCATGATCCCAGGGTCCTGGGATCGAGCCCTGCATCGGGCTCCCTACTCCATGGGAAGCCTGCTTCTCCCTCTCCCACTCCCCCTGTTTGTGTTCCCTCTCTCGCTGTGTCTCACTCTGTCAAATAAATAAATAAAATCTTTAAAATAAATAAATAGAAGAAGTCAGCCATATGAAGAGTCAGGGCAAGGGATTGCAGGAAAACAAAAAACAAGTGTATAGGCTCTAAAGTAGAAATGAGCTTGGTTTGCTCAAGGAACAAAAAGAAGGTGAGTGCAGTAAAAGCATAAGGAATGAGGGAGAGAGTTTAAGGAAGAGGGTTGTAGACAATGGCAACAGACTGAGACCTGTAGGATACAGCACGGGAGTCCATACTTTATTATTAAAAATCTTTAGGGGGCGCATGAGTGGCTCAGTTGATTAGGCATCCAACTCTTGATTTCAGCTCAGGTCATGATCTCAGGGTCGTGAGATCAAGCTCACGTTTCGCTCCATGCTGGGCGTGGATTCTGCTTAAGATTCTCTCTCCCTCCCCCTCTGCCCCTCCCCACCTCTTAAAAAAATCTTTACGAAAGTTTTATTTTATTTTATTTTTTTAGGGTAGTTTTAAAAGCAGGGAGGAAATATTAACAAAATAAAGTTACTGAATATTATTGTACTTGCTTAGTGATGAGAATGACAGATTAGAGTCATCAAAATTAAAGGTACTGCATTCAACTCTTTTCTGTATTCTATTTTTAATGACAGCTTATTAGCATGTGTAGAAGTATTTCTGCATTTAATAGAAGACAATTTATATTAGTGCACAGGAAAATATAGATATCTTTGACATATTTCCCTTATTCTAGAGGTGGTATGTATAAAGTCTTTTCTCCACAGTGAGAAGACTTAGGTTCTTTATATTATCTAATTTAGAATTCAGAAAATACAGATTTCCTTCCTTTAATTGCAGAGGCAGCTTCTGCAATTGCCATTATAATAAATTTTATATAGAAAAATAGATATATTTTTTAGCCTTATTTTTTAATCCATTTTCTGAATTTAAACCAGTACCTACCAAAAATATTCCTTTGTTTTGGCAATAGGACTACCATCTATCTTTAGTCTCTTTTAATTATATGTAATTACCATCAGCTCTTATTTGAATTTCACAGTTTTAGTGAAAAAAATAAAAAATAGTTCAATTCATTTTACAGTTATATTTTGATTTATTTGCCTATTATTTTATATATAACTATTAAATTATTATAGTTATAAATATTTTCCCCTTTCCTGAAAATAGTATTTACTCCATGTAAATAGAGGGAATTTAATACAGGGTACAGGTCCAGAGTTACTGGAAGAGCTTTTGGAATTTTTGAAAGAGAGAGATGTGAGACAAAGCTGAGCTTGAGAAAGACGGGAAGTTTCCGGGGACGTTCTGTGGGAGCTGCATCTATGATGAGCTGCCAAGCATAAGCTATAAAAGCAGCTGCCCAGAGAGGACTAGAACCATAAGGGAGACACAACCACTGTAAGACACACTACCAGTAGTGACAAGAGAAAGAAATAAATCTGAGGTTTCCTTCTGCCCTCTCTCCAATCTTCCACCAGGCCTTTTGAATGACTGACCCCAACAGGAAACCAGGTGGCAAGAGTACCTGAGGAGTATGGTATACAGGGGCAGGGTTCAGATCTCTGTTATGAATAGAAGAGTAGGCTGGAAAGGTATGAAACAAATCTATCAACAAATAACCAAATGACTGGAACATAAAAATCAACTAAAACCTCAGGAGCAAATGATATTGTTGACACTCAGATTTTTTTGATTAATGCCTTTCATGAATTTTCTTTTAATTTCCATTGTTGTGTAGCTGTTTCACTACACACACACTTCTTGGCATGGTTTTGTGAGTCAGCTCAAGAAAATGTAAGTATGGGTTTTTCAAAAAGTTGTTAAAATAGATCTCTTATGGGGCTCCTGGGTGGCTTAGTCGGTTAAGCATCTGCCTTTGGCTCAGGTCGTGATCCCAAAGTCCTGGGATAGAGCCCTGCACTGGGCTCCCTGCTTAGCAGGGAGTCTACTTATCCCTCTGTCCCTCCCCCAACTTGTGCTCTCCTTCTCCCTTTCTCTTTCTCTCAAATAAATAATAGAGAGATAGAGTGCACATGTGCCTGGGTGAGCTGGGGGAGGGGCAGAGGGAAAGAGAGAATCTCAAGCAGACAACACATTGAGCCCAGAGCCTGAGGTGGGGCTCCAACTCACGACCCTGAGATCATGACCTGAGCTGAAATCGAGTCAGAAGCTCAACAGACTCTGCCACCCAGATTCCCCAAAAAAGATCTCTTTTAAACAAAAGTCTACATGTTCTGAGCCACTAGTCAGGAGCCAGAAGCAAATGAGGGGTTTGAATCTCAATATTAGTTTGGCTCAAATGTGTTAAAGTAAAGGAATGGCAACATGTGCCAATCTTGTTCAATGTGGTATTTATTTCTGGTACTGTCTTAAATACAGTTACACTCCTTTCTGATTAGGGACACTTCAAGTAAGGTCATGGACCTAATGTCCCCATGAACAAGTCACATGCCTTTGCTAAAGGGAATATGGTGTTTGCTAGTGCAGGCTAAAATGTCCAGCATCTGGCTACAGACCTCAGATACCTGTACCTTTTCTGAGAACCCAAGACAGAGGGGGAGGTGGGGAATCTGTCTTTCCTGATGCTCCATCCTGCAGCGTTGCCTCTATATAAACAACCTCTGCACAGAAAACAGTTATTAATGGGGCTAAGGCTTAATGCTGCTTGTCCATGCAGCAGAAATCAAAAGTAATCACACATGAAAAATGAAATTAATTAATTAATTCATTAAAAAAAAACTACCTTAGACCATGCATGCTGCACACTGCCAAGGAAATATTCATGTGATTAGTAAAGCAAACGTTAAACCCACCTGTGCTAACTCAATTTCCATCTGTTCTTTGTAAAATGTCATTGTTTACTTAAGGTATCTTGCCTATGCACCAGCTGTTGGGTTGTTTGTGATTATGACACCAAAATTGCTGGAGCCTTTATCCACCCCCACAACTGAACACACCCTTTCAAGTGTATAATAAAGGTAGAAATAGAGTTCTACATATCTAGCTTCTCCAGCAAATTCACCAGGCAGGAAAGTCACTTCCAACAGAGAGAAGTGTCAAGGAAATGAAGAGAAAAGCCAAGAGTGTTATGTTAATTGATGCCCAGATCCCTGGCAGAAAAGAAAAATAAGGAAGAAACTCCGCCCAAGCAAATTCAAGAAAAAGAAAAATGTTCAAAAAATTTTTAAAGAAACCTACACTATGTCTATAGTAGTGTTTCTCAGCTTCAACACTACTGATATTTTGAGCCAGATAACTATTTGTTGTTGGAGCTATCCTGTGTATGACAGGAAGTTTAGCAGCATCACTGACCTCTTCCTATTCAATGACAGTAGTAGTTCCTCTCAGTCATGACAATCACAAATGTCTCTATATGTTGAGAAATATCCATGAGGGCAAAACAGACCCTGGTGGAAAAACCACACGTCTACAGGATGAAATATCATAAAGGCATCCCAACAACATTTAAGAAAATTTTCTAATGTGAGAAAATATTCAATTTACTAAACAGAAGCAGTAGGATATACTCAGTCACTCTCAAAGATAATTTTGGCTTTATTTTCCTCAGGGCATTTATCACTGATCATTGATCATTCATAAGTAGAATGTTAGATTCATGAGAGCCAAATTTTCATTTATCTTGATCATAACTATCTCCAAAGCACAGCATAGGAAAGTAGCTGAAACACAGTATGTGCTCAACAGATCTCCCAGTTCTTAAATCAATATATATATATACACATATATATATATATATATATATATTTAAATTTTGGTTAATGTTTCAATTACCTAGAAAGAAACTAAGTATCAGAACAGATCTATGGGGGAGATAGATCAATCCATCGATGGATCTATCGATACATAGATATCCATCACCTCCAAAAGTTTCCTCTCACCCTCTTTATTTACTATTAAGTACATCGTTAGTTAAGAAAAATCTACTTCTCTGTGAAAGACATGTATCATATGACCTCACTGATATGAGGAATTTTTAATCTCAGGAAACAAACTGAGGGTTGCTGGAGTGGGGGTGGGTGGAAGGGATGGGGTGGCTGGGTGATGGACATTGGGAAGGGTATGTGCTATGGTGAGCACTGTGAATTGTGCAAGACTGTTGAATCACAGATCTGTACCTCTGAAACAAATAATGCAGTATATGTTAAGAAAAAGAAAAAGAAGCGGGAGGGGAAGAATGGAGGGGGGGGAATCGGAGGGAGAGACGAACCATGAGAGATGATGGACTCTGAAAAACAAATTCAGGATTCTAGAGGGGAGGGGGGTGGGGGGATGGGTTAGCCTGGTGATGGGTATTAAAGAGGGCACATTCTGCATGGAGCACTGGGTGTTATGCACAATGAATCATGGAACATTACGTCAAAAACTAATGATGTAATATATGGTGATTAACATAACAATAAAAAATTAAAAGAAAAAAGAAAAATCTACTTTTCTGTATTTGGACAGAAACAAAGAGAGAAAGTAGGATGGATGAAAAAATCCAAGAATAAAATCTCAGAATAATGGAAGAACATTTTCCAAAGAAAAGACACAAATATATCACAGGTCCATTGAATGCTAAGCATAATGAACAACTAAGTCTCCATACCCAGCCACAGTCACACACACACACACACACACACACACACACACACACACCCTAAAAATTTTAAGATGAGAAAACAAACAAAAGAAAATAGGTTATCTAAAAAGATTAAGAACCAGACTGATAAGATTTTTCATTAACAGCACCACGTACCAGACAATAAAAAACACTGACTTTTCCAATTTGAGGGATAATTACTTGAACCTAGAACCTAATACCTACATGTACTAATAGCTAGTATTTATATTATCTCACAGCGTGCCAGGCATTTCTCCAAGAGTTCTACATATACTACCTGATTTAATCCTGGGGTAAGATATCATTAATAACCCCGCATTTTGGATGAGGACTTAGAAGCACAGAGGGGATAATAACTTTCCTAAGGTCAACAAGGAGCAGTGCTGGAATTTACAGAACAGCCTCTGGCTTCAAAGATCTTAATGCTTATCACTTTTCTATTCTACTCTGTGATATCCATTTTGAGTGGGATGGTAAAATAAAAACAGGTTAAAAATTCAAGGACTCAATTTTTTCCATCTTGTACATATTTTCTGAGGGAAAGAAAAAGTAGGTGAGGAAATAATACTGCAAAACCAAAAAGAATCCAAGAATGAGAAAAATATTAGCTACAAAAATTACAAAGGAAAATGTTCAGAAAATTTATAATAACAGCTGTGGAGTTTGCCTGGACCATATTGAAGCTGAAGATGAGAATGCTTCAGGAAGAGTGGTTTAGAAAAGGGAGTAGAGGGGCACTTGGGTGGCTCAGTCGTTAAGCATCTGCCTTTGGCTCAGGTCATGATCCCAGGGTCCTGGGATGGAGCCCCACATCGGGCTCCCTGCTCCGCGGGAAGCCTGCTTCTCCCTCTCCCACTCCCCCTGCTTGTGTTCCCTCTCTCGCTGTGTCTCTCTCTGTCAAATAAATAAAATCTTAAAAAAAAAAAAAGAAAAGAGAGTAGATACCATGTAACATATAGTATGATTAAGAGAATAAATAATCTTAGATATATGACAAAGATACTTGCTGTTAGAAAAGAAGGAGAGGGAGAAAATAAAAAGGAAATTCAGGAAGAGTAAAATAAATCCAAACAAAATGACAATCCATTAAGAACGTCTGGATTCAGGGGCGCCTGAGTGTCTCAGTTGGTTAAGTGTCTGCCTTCAGCTCAGGTCATGATCTCAAGGTCCTGGGATCGAGCCCCCCCATCGGGCTCCCTGCTCAGCGGGGAGTCTGCTTCTCCCTCTCCCTCTGGGCTCCTTCTCTCTCTCTCTTAAATAAATAAAATCTTTTAAGAAAAAAAAGCACATCTGGATTCAGAGGCGCCTGGGTGACACTGTGGGTTAAGCATCCAACTCTTGATTTTGGCTCAGGTCACGATCTTGGGGTCATGAGATGGACACCTGCATTGGGCTCCACAATGTGTGTGGAGCCTGCTTAAGAATCTCTCTCTCGGGGCGCCTGGGTGGGTCAGATGGTTAAGCATCTGCCTTCAGCTCAGGTCATGATCCCAGGGTCCTGGGATCGAGCCCCACATGGGGTTCCTGGCTCAGCGGGGAGCCTGTTTCTCCCTCTGCCTCTCCCCCTGCTCATGCTCTCTCTCTCTCTCTCTCTGTTTCTCAAATGAATAAATAAAATCTTAAAAAAAAAATCGCTCCCTCTCTCTCTGCCCCTCCCCCCTCATTTTCCCTCTCTCTCTAAAAAAAATCTGGATTCAATTATTAAGTAAACTAAAATTTATTGTGATTTTTAACCATTGATGACATTCAAAAAACAATAACTAGTTAATGCACCACACTTGAAATCCCCTTGAAGTGTTTAGTTTGATAATACAGATTAATATATTTTTTTAAAGATCTTATTATTTATTTGACAGAAAGAGACACAGTGAGAGAGGGAACACAAGCAGGAGGAGCTGGAGAGGGAGAAGCAGGCCTCCTGCCAAGCAGAAAGCCCGACGCGGGGCTCTATCCCAGGACCCTGGGACCATGACCTGAGCCGAAGGCAGATGCTTAACGACTGAGGCACCCAGGCGCCCCCAGATTAATATTTCTCTTGAAAGGTCTAATAGCAGTATTTTGATCTGCAATGAACCAGAATTATATCATCACAATAGTGTAAATATTATTCACTGCCTTTTTTCAACCTGTGGATTTAACATGTAGACAAATGAGAAATGACTTAATTATGGTTTTAAGACAATATATACATTATAAAGCTTAAGAATGCAAAAGCAAAGTTATAACTGATAGTAATTATGAAATAGAAGGGGGAGGGGAGGGAGAGGAAACTGTAGGGATGCTAATATCCTCACTTTATCCTTTTTATTTTTTTTTAATTTTTACTTATTTATTTTAGAGAGAGAGGGAAAGCATGAGCCGGGGGATGGGTAGAGGGCGGAGGAAGAGAAAGACTCTAAGCAGACTCCATGCGGCACAGTGCCCAACGTGGGGCTCTATTCCACCACCGTGAGATCATGACCTGAGCTGAAACCAAGTCTGACACTTAACCCAGACACCCGAATATCCTCATTTTATATAAAAATGAGGTATATATAAATAACGTGTATTATATATATATGTATACACATATATAGTGTGTGTGAAGAGATATTTAAGTTTTATTGAAGAAATATTCTTTAATAGCTCTCTTAAAGTTATAACCAGTAAGAAAAAAAATCAATTAAAAATTGACAAAAGAATGGGAGGACTTGTGGCTATGATAAGTGACCTCATTATCTTTCATCAAAGTGAATGTATAGATACTGATTTTGGCGAATCAGGAAATACGAGCATAATTACATTAGAGTTATAGAATGAGCCATGAGAAGAAAGTTAAACATAAAAAAGCATTTTAAATGTCTAGCTTCAGGGCCTGGTACTGAAATTTGCAAGGGAGAAGGTAGAAAACGATAACTTAGTGTTTAATTTTATGTTCTTCTATTTTATTTAAAATGTACCAGTTACATGTGTGTTTGCATATAGGTGTATATGTGTGTATATGTATACATAATTTACATAATTTAAATTTTTTTTACTAATTTATGTACTGTTGCAGGTAAAAATCTTCCCACAAAAAAATACCTCTTACTGCTGTTTTCAGGGAAAGAATGAAGAGTTGAATAAGGTATGGGGGTGATTCATGACACCAATTCTGATATTCTTCTGACAAAAGTTGGCCACAAAGCAGAGATAATCATGCAATATCTAAGAAACTAAAATTCAACACTCAAAACATGTGTTAGGATTAAAATTCTATACACCAACATCCCTTTCTTACTACAGCCACTTCGCTGAGTATAGTCTAATCCACTGATTAAGCAACACATGTATATAAAGTACTTCTTTTTCAGAAGATAGAAAAATATCATTAATATTTGAAATTCATGTTTATATACTATTGTAAAGATCTGATATTTGTCTCAAAAACTTTAAGATATTCTCATTTCTAAAGTCCTACAAATTTGGCACAGATTATATCCACTAAATATATTAACCTTCTTCCAATCCTCAGATGATTATTTTTTGCAAATAAGCTTTTGTGTAATTATGCATTTAAAAGGCTACATGTTTCCCAGGTCTCTATAGCCCAAAGCTGTTCTACATCCCACCCTGGATTCCCAAGTTGAAGACCTGATTAAATTTGACCTAGTTGATACTTGAAGAAACCGTATTTTATATGCAGCCCACTTGCTTTTCACATGTTAAATTTTGAGTTATTTGAAATATACAACTTATATTTCTACTTATCATCATTTCTTAAAATTTAATGATAACCAGTCTGTTAAAGCATTACTATTAATAGAAAACAGGTCTTGAATTTTTAACATCATAAGGACACTATACTAACGTTTTATTATTATACTTTGGGTTAGAAAATCATACATTCAATAAGCAGCATCTTTAGATTTCACAGGTGTTCACTGCAGATGCTGATAAACAGATGCAACTCTGCAATACCTAGCAATTTGCCACCCACTGCAATGAGCTAGAGTTAAGCAAAAAAGAAGAAATCCTATTGGTCATTGGTCAGCAAAATAACATAAATTGATCATTTGTTGCATGGCTTCATCTAAGCACAGGGCGTATCAAAGGTATTTTTAAATACCTGCAATGATTTATCAAATGCTAAGAAATTACAGCTAGGACTTAAAGGAGCACAGCATAATCAAAGTCCTGCACAGCCATATCTTGGTAAAAACCCTGAAAATGAAATTTGCCTTGCAAAGAACTGCTCAAAATTATTAAGTCATCAAATTATCAAATTTGTTTCTAGCATGGATTTGCATTGAATAGCCTCATGCTTGATTCTATCATTACTTCTTTCTCATGTTCCTTTATCAATAATAATATCTTAGAACAGATATATGGGAAATCCATAACAACTCAAGCAACGACACAGGGGAAGGTGTTAAGAGCAAGTTAAATTTATTTTGATTGTTTTATTGTATGTACATATCCTTTCAGGTACAAAGGCAATGTGTCAGGGCACGTTTTTATAAATACATTTTATTTAAAAGTTTAAAAATGTCTATGTTGACATCTAAGAGTAACTTAGAAATAAATGATAGTATAAAGATCAATTAAAATGACTTTCCATTTTTATTCTTTTATTTCTTTATTTTAGAGAGAGAGAGAGTGTGTGTGTGTGTGTGTGTGTGTGCATGCATGAGCATGAGGGGGAGACGGGCAGGGAGAGAGGGAGAATCTTAAGCAGGCTCCATGGAGCCTGACATGGGGCTCAATCTCACGTCCCTGAGATCATGACCTGAGCTGAAATTAAGAGTATGACTTATCGAATTGAGCCACCCAGGTGCCCCTAAATTTATTTTGATTGTTTTATTGTACATTTCCTTTTAGGTACAAAGACAATATGTCAAGTCACATTTTTATAACTACATTTTACTTAAAAGCTTAAAAATGTCTATGTTGACATCTGAGAGTAACTTAGAAATAAAGCAATAAAGATCAGTGAAAATGACTCTTCATTTTTAAAAGGCAAAGGCCAGCATACCATTTCCCCTTCTTCCTTTTCTTAAAAGTAGTCTTGGAGGCATAGTGAATCCAAGCTCATACTCTAATCTTGGAATAGTGATTAACCTCCCTAAGGATTAAGCCCATCACCAGTTTTTACAGTGTAGAGAGAGAGATACCTCCAAAATTCAGGCCAAACCACTTCTAGATATGTAATAATCTACCTCTGGAATGAGTTCAGGAGTCTCTTTTGAGATAAATGGGAGACTGCCACAAGGTACAGTCATTTATCTATTAGGAAGATAAAAGAAGTTACTGTTCTTTCTTTAGTTTGGCTATATAAAATATGTGGAATTTTGTTCTAACTTCATAATCATTTTTATGATCCCTTACATGCACAAATCTCTGTGAATGTTGACTCACAATACTTTGTGTTCTCCCTGTCTTCTGTATTAGTACTAAGGAAGCTTTTTGTGGGCTGGATTGTTTTATTTCTCCAACATAGGTAAAGGTGATATGAATCCCATACTAGTAAATTTTTAAAGTTAGATATGAAGTCAGGGCAGGACAGTAAGTCGTCAAAAATACTCAAGAAGGAGACAACTCATAATCATATATACTGGTCAGACCCTCAGCTATAAAAACGCTCTATGATGGGCACTTGGGTGGCTCAGTTGGTTAAGCAACTGCCTTCGGCTCAGGTCATATTCTTGGAGTCCCTGGATGGAGACCCGCATCCGGCTCCCTGCTCAGCAGGGAGTCGGCTTCTCCCTTTGACCCTCCCCATCTTGTGCTCTCTCTCTCTCAAATAAATAAAAATAAAATCTTTAAAAAAAGTTCTACAATAATTCAATGAGAAGACTATACGAACAGTAGGATCTTCGATTGGAAATTCAAAATATTGCGTTCTTTAAGAGATTTTACCACGCCAATTTATAATCTATCTTCCTGGTGTTTGAGGAAGCTTTCTCCTGAACTACACTACACTATCCACATAGATTTATTGAAATTGTTTATTCCTCTGTTTGTCTCTTCTACATGATTCTGAACACTGAAATCTAAACCTTTCTACCCTCACTCTGCCTTTACACTAAGAATCAGAATCATCTCTATTGTCTATATTCACATGATTTTGCTCTTCCACTGTCTTCATAAGTATTTCTTTATTCTTCTCACACTACCATGCTAATGCAAATAGTTTGAAGATTTCTTATAGGAACCTCCCAAAAGGCCCACCATCTCTTCAATGGAAAGCATCAACAGATAATTTGCTTCCTACAGTTCTTTGAATTTCTTCAAATTCTTCATTTTAGTGCTTCCATCAGTCCTGGACTATTGTGTCATAATCCTGACTCGATCTCAATAAAGGCTTCACTTTCGGGCACCTGGGTGGCTCAGATGGTTAAGTGTCTGCCTTCGGCTCAGGTCATGATCCCAGAGTCCTGGGATGGAGTCCCGCATTGGGCTCCCTGCTCCTTGGGAGCCTGCTTCTCCCTCTGCCTCTCTCTCTCTCTGTCTCTCATGAATAAATAAATAAAATCTTTAAAAAAAAAAAAGGCTTCACTTTGAAAGACCTACTTTAAGTCAAACTTCCAATTCTAGTAAATCCTGACCTTGGCTTCTCTTCCTTCTCCCCATGGGAAATGACACCAAAGTTTTGTGAAGTAGTGTTCTCAGTTATTGCTGTGAATAATATACGCAGCATTGTCTTATTAATAGGTCTTCCTGCTAATATATGGAGAATCCAATGCTGACAGTCCTCAATGACAGTAACTATGTTTTGCAGTTTATTAGTCATTGAAGTGCCAAATGATTACCAAGTAACTGTGACTTGTGTCATTTACTTGTAGTTTGTTTGAGGTGCCATAAATCACTATATCTCTATCTATTGCTATCCCTATCTTTCTCTCTCTATTTAACTATCTATATATAATATACAGGTTATATGTAGAGAATATATTATATATATTCTTATATTCTCCTTCCCATTCCTCTAACTCTCATAGTGAGAGATTATATATGGTAAGAGATGGAGAGAGAATATATATGAGATGGATTTCATATCTGTATCTATAAATAGATATATCCTTAGCTTTTACAATAATCCAATAAAAAAGGGAAATAATATTCTATTTTTAATTTACAGGTATTTCTAATTTAGGGTGATATAAAGCAGAAAGGCTGAACAGTATTTCATTGTAAATAACTCACGATTTCCACTGACGATAGCACTTCCTTCCACTTTTGCATTTGTAACACATATCACAGCGTCTAGATAATGTTTTCAAAAAAAAGTGTATTAAACAAAATTTATCCTATATAGGTATACAATGAAAATGATTTTGCTTTTACACTGAGACCTTTCTAATAAAATCATGGATAGACTAGAACCAGGAAAAAAAAAAAAGTCATTTTGTAGCTTTGTAGTAATATGGTACACTTGACTATCATGCAAAAGTTGAGTCTCTCCAGGGCAGGGCAATGTAAGAGGTAAATTCCTCTCAAAAAGAGTATCCTTTGACATATATTTACATGAGTTATAAGAATTCTTTCCAATGTAGAAGAAGGACAGAACTGATTCTGACTACCTCAGAATTTCAGGGCACAAACAGTAAATTACTTTTATATTATAAATTTTATAAATTCCATTTCACACATATTTTCTCATTTGTAATGGAGGTATCTCATAGGACTGTTGCAAATAAATGAATGAATATAGGTGAGTCATTTAGAAAGGTCTTATATTAATGTAAATGCTATGTAAGTATTATCTACTATATGCCTTTTCATGATATTATCTTTCTAACTTATGATCTTTAACAGGTGCTTTACTATCATCTTTGTCAGATTAAGATGTTTGGAAGTTATCAGGAAATAGAACTCAAATTGTGTTAACACTAAGACCCCTAGAGGACAATTTTTAAAAACTTTTTTTTTTTTTTGGCTTTTACTAAATTTCTGATTCAAATGTTTCTCCTATAATTTCTTTGGTATCTACTTGTAGCCTTGCCCACTCCCTTATTTTTATTTCATCAACATTAGCAAGAACAAACATTATACACAGAGATTAATTAAGTAGAATCTAATGACATTTTTCAAGTTTATCATTTCTTCTTGGTCATTTTCACTCTTTCTGAAGATGATAACCATTTTATTAAAGATGTAATACAATCCTTATCAAAATAGCAGCAGCATTTTTCACAGAAGTGGAACAAATAATCCTAAAATTTGTATGGAACCACAAAAAAACCTCAAATAGCCAAAGCAGTCTTGAAAAAGAAGAACAAAACTGGAGGTATCACAATCCCAGATTCAAGATACACTACAAAGTTGTAGTAATCAAAACAGTGAGGTACTGGCAAAAAAAAAAAAAAAAAAAAGACACATGATTAAAAGAATAGAGCCCAGAAATGAATCCATAATTATATGATTAATTAATCTTGGACAAAGGAGGCAAGAATATGCAATGGGAAAAAAAAAAAACTGTCTCTTCAACAAATGGTGTTGGGAAAACTGGACATCTACATGCAAAAGAATGAAACTGGACCACTTTCTTATACCATACACAAAAATAAATTCAAAATACATTAAAGACCTAAATTTGACACCTAAAACCATAAAATCCTTGAAGAGAGCACAGGCAGTAGTTTCTCTGACATTGGCCATAGCAACATCTTTCTCTATATGTCTCCAAGATAAGGGAAACAAAAGCAAAAGTAAACTGTTGAGACAACATCAAAATAAAAAGCTTCTGCACAGCAAAGGAACCAATTAACAAAACTAAAAGACAACCTACGGAATGGGAGAAGATATCTGTGAAGGACATATCCAATAAGGGTTAGTATTCAAATATATGAAGAACTTACACAACTCAACACCAGAAAGACAAATAATCCAGTTAAGAAATGGGCAGAGACATGAATATACATTTTTTAAAAGAAGACATACAGATGGCCAACAGACACATGAAAAGGTGTTCAGCATCTCATCATGATGATGTTCATCATCAGGGAAATGCAAATCAAAACCACAATGAAATATCACCTCATACATGTCATAACGGCTAAAATCAAAAACACAAGAAACAACCAGTATTGGTGAGGATGTGGAGAAACAGAAACACTCTTGCTCTGTTGTTGGGAGTACAAACTGGTACAGCCACTGTGGAAAACAGTATGGAGGTTCCTGAAAGTTAAAAATAGAACTATCCTATGATCCAGTAACCACACTACTGGGTATTTACCCAAAGAATACAAAAACACCAATTTGAAAAGATATATGCACCTGCATGTGTACTGCAGCATCATTTACTATTGCTAAAGTATGGAAGCAGTTCAAGTGTCTGTCAATAGAAGAATGGATAAAGAAGTGGTGGTATATATATAGAATATTACTCAACTATAAAAAATAATGAAATATTGCCAATTGCAACAATATGGATGGATCTAGAGGGTATAATGCTAAGTGAAATAAGTCAGTCAAAGACAAAGACCGTATGATTTCACTCACACGTGAAATTTAAGAAACCAAGAAAAAAAAGAGAGAAACCAAAAAACAGTTAACTACAGAGAACAAACTTGATTTTACTTAGAATCATGTCTTACCTTTTACTAGTTGTTGCACAGAATTAATGAGTTAAATAAAACCTTTAACACAGGTTTATTTTATATCTGTATCAGTCTTTTCTGAAAATTATTCTTTAACAATATGATTTTTTAAGTTAGCATAACCAATTAAAGGATTTTTTATTTTTTTATTTTTCTGTCTAAATGTTTCAAGAAAAAAGTTAAGTTCTTAAATTAGATATGATAATTTTAAAAATTATATCATTAAAGAATGATTTTCAAAAATGATCTGAAATGTACTTGCAGGGGGAAGAAATTTTATTCTTAAATGAACATAATGCAACTTTGATGAATCATTGACAGCAATAAGAAGTTAACATAAGTGATTAAGGTGGCCAATATTTCTGTTGAAGAAAAGCTAAGTCTAAGACAAAATTAACAAAGAATGTTTATTCATAAACTGTGACAAGGGACTCCATTGTCATCACTTTTGTTTTAGCAGGGTTTCAATGCCGGTACAGAGGAGAACAAATAGTATACAGTAAAAACAGAAAGGCTGAGTCTGATTGACAAACACTTCTATTAAGGTGGGATTATTGGAAATGGAGAGATTTTTACTCGTTCTTCAGGTACAGTGGAAGCTCTCGGTTGGATGCAAGGGGGCAAATAAGCAAGCAGTTTGGAGACAGTTTAAAAGAACACATATTTATTATCAAAGAATGAGAATTTTCTCTGGGTTAGCCATCGCCTGGAACAAGTGGGTGTCTATGGGAAGGTTTGTCATAATGGTCATGAGGGACAGCAAGGGGTGCAGCCATGGAAAGTGATCTCTCTGTCCCCACAGGATTTTCTTCTTCTCTAAAGCCATGTTTCCTATTGCTATGCAATTCAGTTAACTGTTAAATATATTATCTTCTATGTTATTTCTTTCCTTTGTACCTTACTATTTACATGTTAATAAAGTCTTATCCTGCATCTTCCCAACCAGATATGCTCTTTAAATGAGATCATAGGGTTTTCTACATTTTATATTATTAAGAGCAAAGACTAAAAGCTCAGTTGGTAATGAGTTGAAAAGTCCCTTCATTGCATGCGTGTGGAGTTCAATCCATTAAATATTTAAAAAATAAACCATACATAATTTCATTATGTTGCTTTTGTATTATTTATTCCAACATTTCAAGTGGACTCTGTAGTCCCCCCATACTGATGCTGTTTTAAAGCAATTTTATTTGTTTAGTTGTAAATAGGAATTAATTAATTTACAAAGCAAGAATTTATGTTAATTCCTAGGTGTGACAGAACCACTCTTCCAATAATGCCTGGGTGTCTGCACAAATGTCATGGTTCCACAACAAAAACTTCAAAACCCCTTAAGATTTTGATGTAAAAAAATAAAATGAGAAAACAAAATTGTATGCATAATAAGTAGTGATTAAATGCCTGAGTTTATAATACACCTTATGTATTTTATCATGAGAGGAAAAATTTTTTAAAAAATCATTAAATTAAAGCAACTACAAATTTTGAAAAATTCTGTACACATAAAAGTGAAAACAAACTTGCTGAAAGTAATCCACGGAGAAAAGATCTGCATAAAAATGTAACCATACACTGTAAACCGTACATTTAAAACCCACACCATTGACAAAAGAGGACATAGAGGGAAATGGGTGAGGGTAAGGTGGATGACCTCGACCAAGACACAGAAAGTATAAAGATATTGACAAAAGAGGATGCATGATACAAATGCTTATTTGTCTCTTCATAAAGACATGTTGTGGATCTTCACTTGGAAGCATGCATGCAATTATTGTATTCCTCAGAAAACCCATAACCATCAGTAGGAGGAAATGATCCAGAAAAATGTGACCTGTTCATTCCAAGGGCTGAACTGGAAATAACAGTGAACTGTGAATACCGATTTAATGTCTACTCATTAAACAATATGTCTGTGGCCTTGTAATTATTAGTTTACAGGTGAAGGCAGTGATACCTATAAATCTTTCATACTGAAATGTAAATATTTACATTAGCGTTTGCCTCCTAGAGACCACAGTATCTGTGGATCATCAATATAAAAAGATACATTCAGAGATCCTCCACATATGCACTCTCAAAAAGAGGCTATACCGTGTGTATAACAATCTAGAACTTTAATATCCCAATATATTCCAATATTCCAAAATAAAAGGCACATATGCAGAGGAAGACAGAGGCTCTATAATGACAACATAGAGAGGACTGAGACTCTGAGAAGTTACATGGGTTAATTATTTGCTAGAAACTTGTGCTTGCAAAAATAGTATGACTAGCAATAGATTTTCCTAACACATAAAAACCTGTCAGCCTAGGGAATACTTTCTAATTATGTAATAATAATAACTGATTATGTACATGATATATAATAATACCTGAATATATATGAAAAAGAAAAAGAGAAATGACAGAGACAAAGAGATCAAGGATGAGATTTGCAGAGGAATAAAATCTTTTTTAAAACTTTTTATTGTTATGCTAATCACCATACATTACAGCATTAGTTTTTGATAGTGTTCCATGATTCATTGTTTGTGCATAACACACAGTGCTCCACGCAGAACGTGCCCTCTTTAATACCCATCACCAGGATAACCCATCCTCCCACCCACCTCCCCTCTAGAACCCTCAGTTTGTTTTTCAGAGTCCATTGACTCTCATGGTTGGTCTCCCCCTCCGATTCCCCCCTTCTATTCTTCCCCTCCTGCTATCTTCTTCTTCTTTTTTTTCTTAACATATATTGCATTATTTGTTTCAGAGGTACAGATCTGTGATTCAACAGTCTTGCACAATTCACAGCACTCACGATAGCACATACCCTCCCCAATGTCTATCACCCAGCCACCCATCCCTGCCACCCCCCCACCACTCCAGCAACCCTCAGTTTCCTGAGATTAAGAATTCCTCATATCAGTGAGGTCATATGATACATGTCTTTCTCTGATTGACTTATTTCACTCAGCATAACACCCTCCAGTTCCATCCACGTCGTTACAAATGGCAAGATCTCATTCCTTTTGATGGCTGCATAATATTCCATTGTGTATATATACCATTTCTTCTTTATCCATTCATCTGTCTATGGACATCTTGGCTCTTTCCACAGTTTGGCTATTGTGGACATTGCTGCTATAAACACTGGGGTGCAGGTACCCCTTCGGATCCCTACATTTGTATCTTTGGGGTAAACACCCAGTAGCGCAATTGCTGGATCGTATGGTAGCTCTATTTTCAACTGTTTGAGGAACCTCCATACTGTTTTCCAGAGTGGTTGCACCAACTTGCATTCCCACCAACAGTGTAGGAGGGTTCCCCTTTCTCCGCATCCCCACCAACATCTGTCGTTTGCTGACTTCTTAATTTTAGCCATTCTGACTGGTGTGAGGTGGTATCTCATTGAGGTTTTGATTTGGATTTCCCTGATGCTGAGTGGTGTTGAGCACTTTTTCATGTGTCTGTTGGCCATTTGGATGTCTTCTTTGGAAAAATGTCTGTTCATGTCTTCTGCCCATTTCTTGATTGGATTATTTGTTCTTTGGGTGTTGAGTTTGATAAGTTCTTTATAGATTTTGGATACTAGCCCTTTATCTGATATGTCATTTGCAAATATTTCCTCCCATTCTGTCGGTTGTCTTTTGGTTTTGTGGACTGTTTCTTTGGCTGTGCAAAAGCTTTTTATCTTGATGAAATCCCAATAGTTCATTTTTGCCCTTGCTTCCCTTGCCTTGGTGATGTTTCTAGGAAGAAGTTGCTGCAGCTGAGGTCGAAGAGGTTGCTCCTGTGTTCTCCTTTAGGATTTTGATGGACTCCTGTCTCACATTTAGGTCTTTCAACCATTTGGAGTCTATTTTTGTGTGTGGTGTAAGGAAATGGTCCAGTGTCATTCTTCTGCATGTGGCTGTCCAATTTTCCCAACACCATTTGTTGAAGAGACTGTCTTTTTTCCATTGGACATTCTTTCCTGCTTTGTCAAAGATAAGTTGACCATAGAGTTGAGGGTCCATTTCTGGACTCTCGATTCTGTTCCACTGATCTATGTGTCTGTTTTTGTGCCAGTACCATACTGTCTTGATGATGACAGCTTTGTAATAGAGCTGGAAGTCCGGAATTGTGATGCCGCCAGCTTTGCTTTTCTTTTTCAACATTCCTCTGGCTATTCGGGGTCTCTTCTGGTTCCATACAAATTTTAGGATTCTTTATTCCATTTCTTTGAAAAAAGTGGGTGGTATTTTGATGGGGATTGCATTGAATGTGTAGATTGCTCCAGGTAGCTTTGACATCTTCACAATGTTTGTTCTTCCAATCCATGAGCATGGAACATTTTTCCATTTCTTTGTGTCTTCCTCAATTTCTTTCATGAGTATTTTATAGTTTTCTGAGTACAGATTCTTTGCCTCTTTGGTTAGATTTATTCCTAGGTATCTTATGGTTTTGGGTGCAGTTGTAAATGGCATCGACTCCTTAATTTGTCTCTCTTCTGTCTTGTTGGTGTATAGGAATGTCACTGATTTCTGTGCATTGATTTTATATCCTGCCACTTGACTGAATTCCTGTATGAGTTCTAGCAGTTTTGGGGTGGAGTCTTTTGGGTTTTCCACATAAAGTATCATATCATCTGCAAAGAGTGAGAGTTTGACTTCTTCTTTGCCGATTTGGATGCCTTTGATTTCTTTTTGTTGTCTGATTGCTGTGGCTAGGACTTCTAATACTATGTTGAATAGCAGTGGTGATAGTGGACATCCCTGCCGCGTGCAAAGGAATAAAATCTTTAAAACAAATATATTTCGTGATAATTGCTGGTAGGAGGGATTCTTAGACTGAGAAGGGCATGGTATGTATACATACCATGCCCTTCTCAGTCTAAGAATATAAATATGTATATACGTATATGTATATAAAATATATATACATACAATGTAAATATTTTACATTAGCCATATATGTATTCACCTTAGCCATTGGGTATGTTCTCACTGACCTTTCTAAGAAAACAATATTTTTTTCCTGGGAAGCCAGTCTTCAAGGATTATTCGTGGATAATTTAAATTTACCTCTCAACCCCTTAATATCAATAACAATGATCCATATAATGTTTATCACTCATTTATAAATTTGGAGAACTCAGCACAGAGTTAATTTAATGTGTTTCAATTAATATAAAATCACATTTGGATAAATTGATTCAGTGGTTGGTCGAGGAAGCTAGAAAAAAATGCTTCTCTTTATGGACAAATAATAGTATTTCACATTAAGTTATTAGTTACTTCTCATAAAATTGAAGAATGATGTATGATTGACCTCATAATTACTGGATCTCTTTAGTTATTTGTCCATATTCCCATTTATCCCTTAATCCCTAATAGCCCACAGGAAAAGTTTTACTAGAAGGAAAGTTGGGGAATACATTTACCGTCTCTTATTGTAATTGTAATTATCTTTCCTCTTTACCTGATGTCTGCCTTGGTGTTGTTTATAGATAGAAAATAACTTTGAGACTTTCTAAGCAGCATGGACAATCTAAGTCTTCCTAATACTTCTTGTAGTGCCTCTAATTACCACGTAGACTCTGGGTCAACTCTGAGTGAAAGTGTGAACAGAAGAGTAGGGGCCAAGAACAATTAAAGCAGAGTTATGTAATTCATTAGATGTATGACATTAAACATGTCTTTTCACCACTTTGAACTACAGTTTCCTTACCTACAAAATAAGGATAAGAAGATCTACCTCTTGGGATTCTATGTGAATCATATAAAATATATGACATCTGCAAATTTCTGAGCAAAGTGCCTGAGAGTAGTACAGTACTTAAGAGATACCAAATTTTTGTTTGTTTTTCCTGAAAAACATTTTTGTACTTTTTCCAAAGCTAATTTGGACTTAACACTGAATTATCCTGGAAGAAGATACTTCAAGCTTTCATTGCTGAAAGCATCATAATGTTCCTCAAAATTTAAAGTACATAATATGAACTTTTACATTTTTTCCTATTTATGTAATACTATTGCCATTTTCCATGAACAAAGAGAAAAACCACTAATTAGTCTATACTTTCTGTATGACAGGTGCTGTGAACATACACCCTTATTTATATTTTTATTTACTATTCATTGCAATCTTTTGACTGGGTGGTAAACTCCCATTTTTGCATGTAGAAGAAAACTGTAGCTCAAAAATACTATGTGGATTTAATGCGGATTAGTAAGTATTAGAGCTATAATTCAAATTTATACTTCAAAAGTCATGAATTCTGCCATAGGATTGTGCCACAGTTGAAAAAATCATCTGTAACGATTTGCTAATCAAATGCTGCCCAATTAAAATTTTCTTCCTGACAATTTGCATACTCAACAAGGGCAGTGGCAATGAATTAATCATATCTAATTCTACCACATATTGCACAGTGTTTGTCTACACCAAATACCTATTTTTATTTTTTTTAATTTTTAGTTGAAACTTTTTTTTTTTAAGATTTTATTTATTCGTCAGAGAGAGAGAGAGAGCGAGCACAAGCAGTGGGGAGCTTCAGGCAGAGGGAGAAACAGGCTCCCTGCTGAGCAAGGAGCCCAATGTGGGACTTGATCCCAGGATCCATGGATCATGACCTGAGCCAAAGGCAGACACTTAACTAACTGAGCCACCCAGGTGTCCCCAAATACCTATTTTTAAATGGATTGTAGAGAAGAGACAATTGTTGCAAAAGTGCATAAGAAATTCTTATCCTTAAAGCCAAGGATGGAAAAGAAATTTTGTTTCATTTTCTGCACTCCAAGTCAATTCAATTCTGTTTTCTCCCCTGTATTTCAGGGTCGGAAAGCCTAGGAACTACATTCCCTGGAATCTCTTTCAGGCAACTCTCCAAGTTCCACTGCACCAATTACAGGCCGACTCACCAGAAAGCTTGGAAAGCAGAAGTGCTATGTTTCCTGTAGCAACGCCAGGTAGCCATGCGTTTTTCAGACATGAGAGTTTATGCCCGCTTATAGATTCTACCAGTGGATCTCACCTTCTTCAGTGTTTCAGGTCACTGTGAACCTTTTTGAGCAGTTTCCTAACCTATGGTAGAAGCAACTTCGAGATTCGATTGCCAAGTCTGTGAGCCAGGAGTGAGATGCCTTGACTACGTCCCCACACCTTCCAGTTGTCTTGTAAGCAGCTTGTTTCCTGTGTGCAAGTGGCAAAGTACAGTGATTTTTCCTGATTAGTTCCTGCTTAGAGATATCACTGTACTTCCAAATACAGCAAGAAACTTCAAGTCTAGAGCTAGAAACACCTAAGAACATTTTTATGTATTTAGTGGGCATTACCAACTGAGAAATACTCCCTTCCTGCATCCTGAGGTAAGTCTCAATCACTCTCCTTACTAGCTAGAATTATATAAACTTACCATCCACAGTGTCTTCACATCAACAACACAAAGCATAACAGTGCTCTCTAGAGTCTTCCTCAATTCCTAAATAGCTCTTTCCTTCAAGGTGTGGAATATACTTTGCTTTCAATTATGTCACCTTTCTAAAGGCTGCATTGGAAACAAAAACAAAACAAAACAGCAGAACAAAAAAACACACACATAACTTTTAATACCTGTACCTCCTGCCTTTTTTCTTCTCAACCCTTGATTCCCTATTTTCAATTAATTATCAATGTTAGACCAGCTAATATGATAAAACATGTAATCAAGGAGTACAATTATTGAAGTCTTTATCAAATGATTTCTCAAAGTGTCAGTGGGAGATATTTGTACCAAGACTTACGAAGTGAAGAGGTGACCCATTTTTTTTTTTTCCAAATCTCCAAACAGGTCCCTTTCAAATAATAAAGTGTGATGTATTAAGTTGATTAAAGTGAATAATTTCCTTTTTTTCTATTTATTTCTTAAGTGAGACCAAATCTTTGATTTCCCTAATAAATAATTCTCAGATTTCAAAACTTCCTTAAGGATGTGATCATTTACTTGTCATTATTGTTACTGTTATAGTCATTAATCCAGGGGACTGATGTTATTAATCTATTATTAAGGGGTTACTGTCCTCATTCTTAAACTTGAAAAGTCTTTTATAAAATAATATGCTTTTTTTATGAAAATCCAATTCAAGAGATCATTTTCTCTCTTTAAGGTAATGAATTTAATTCTGATTTAATGCTGGAGAGCTTTGTACTCTTTTTCTTCTCACTTTCCATGGGAGAAAAAACAGGTCTGGAACTAGAAAAAATAAAGGTGGACATCTAAGAACTTGTATATACTTCAAAAGAGTAAGTCACTTTGCTACTAAAGGAAGTGATGAAAGTTGTACTCTGGAACCAAATAAGCTCTGACAGTTAATGGAGCTAATTTACAAGTGAAATGATGAGGGAAATGAATTACTTCATGGATGTAGGAAGTTAGAAATATTGGTGTCATGGAGGTGAACATCTGAAATTACTCTATTTTCATATTAGAAAAAGCAATTTAAAAAATATCATTTCCTTAAAGCTTAAAAAATCATATTCAATTCCCAGCATAGGACATATGGTGATGGGGCAAGAGCATAATCTACTAGAATCCCCTTTATAAATTCAAGTACCTAGGCATCTCAGGACCATTTAGTCGTATAAGCCCAAAATTAAAAAAAAAAAAAAGCACTCTAAGTGTAAGGAAATCAGCAAATATGTCTGACTATTCACTGACCTCATCCAATTCTTAAAATGCCTTTTTAACGGGGTTGTAAAATGATAAACAGTAGCAAATAACCATGAGTTTGTACCGAGGACAGGGGCACATTTTTAAGATGGTAACTATCAAGAAGGTGTAAATTGAACCTAAACATCTCTCTTTTCCCTTCATTTCTCCATGTCCATAAAAACTGAAGTTGCAGGGATGTTGGTAATTCTAAGAAATATATGTTGTGAGGCTATTTTTGGAGACTATAATTTAAGAATATTGAGAAATGGAATTTTGTTAAAGATATAGAAGAACTCATATTCTATTCCTAGGAAAATAAATAAGCAAATAAATTAATTAAAAGGTTTTCCTGAGAATATGCTAAGAATATGCAGAAATTTAGAAAATGATGTAATATACTTTTTAGACTCTTTATTATTTTGCCAATAGGACCCTTTTTTCTAATGTATCTGAAAATTTCCCAAAGGAAAATATGTCTATGCACAATTCCACAATAGGACAGGCTTATCTGAAGTCAATTAGATCTGATCTCCCCAAAATAATAACATATAAATATCAACAAAATAAAGAGCAAGAAATTCATTTTTTTTAAAATAATGCTTTTAAAATAAATCCTATATTTTTAATTAAAAAATTTAAATACTTATAATTTTAAGTTCTTGAGTTAATTTTTTTCTTTAAGCAAGTACGGATTATCTGACAAACTTGTGGCTCTTTTCTGAATGATTATACATATTTACATTTAAGAACCTCTCCCCAAAAACTGTTTCGATTTGTTTTATATTTTATAGCATGTAAGATATTGTTTAGCATGCTGATAGATTCTAACTTCTGCAAGTTGGCATTCAAAACAACTTTCCAGAACCAATAAAGTGTTTTGTAAAAATATGTGTTTGGAAAACAGTGTGTCTCCGTCACAAAAATTCAAGCAAATAGTAGCAAATGATCTCTCTGAGGCACTGCGATAAATGAAAGGGCAATTTGAGTTACTGAGATGGATCTCAATCCTGGCAGCACATCAGAGTTATTGGGTAAGCATTTAAAAATAAATATAAATGCCTCAACTCAGATCTAATAAGCTTTAATGTATAGGGAACAGTTTCCAGGCATATGCATTGTTAATATACTCCCTAAGTGATTCTGAACTATCTGGTATATAATCAATATTGGAGAGCCACAAGATTCAAGTTTTTTAAAGACACATACATAACAAAACCTTTTACTCAGTAAATAAACTATACAGAATGAATATTTGACATGCACCCATCGTTTATAGAATGCTGAATTATTAAGATTAACACAAAATGTAGTTTCTCCATTCCAACCTATTTGCTGGCAAAGTGAGTTGAATTGTAGACCTAAGGGAAAACAAGCTCTGTACGTTTATTCTTGAAATTAGATTTTCATTCCTACATTAAGTAAATATTTATTGAGTACCTTCTAGGGACTAGGCATTATTCTCCTGAAACCCTTGACATTCTAGGGTCATTACTTTTTTTTTAAAGATTTTATTTATTTATTCATGAGAGACAGAGAGAGAGAGAAGCAGAGGGAGAAGCAGGCTCCCCGCTGAGCAGGGAGCCCGATGCGGGACTTGATCCCAGGACCCTGGGATCATGACCTGAGCGGAAGGCAGACGCTTAACCATCTGAGCCACCCAGGTGCCCAAGGGTCATTACTTTTTAAATTCTGATCCCTACTCCTCAGATCTCCTATATGCATCTCTTTCCTTGGACTAAGCCTATAAAAGGGTTGATACTACAAATAACCCATCTGACCTCAAAATTCTATTTTCAGTGATATAACATATGTGGGGTGGAGTACAATCTACACACAAGCAGGTGCTCTCTCTCTCTGAGGAGATATGACTGCAACTTAATCACTGAACAGCAGACCACTAGTAGTTGCTCTCAGCCTTGATTCAGTATTTTATCAACCTCACTTTAATGAGTCTGTGAAAACCATTTCCTGATTCTTTGGAGTTCAGGATACTTAATAAGCATGCCAAACACAGATGCTAAATGGAGTAGAAAGCATTGCCAATGGCTTGGTACATGTTCCAGAGAAAACAAAAAAAACTAAGAATGTGGGTAATATAACAAAAATATAAGATGCCTCTCCGTAAATATGGTAAACTACTTCTCATTTAACTATCTCTGCCCCAACATATTTCATATACAACCTGCATTAAAAAAAGATATATTACTTTTACTAAGGACTAGCCTCATTAAGGCTTGAATTTATGCTAACACAGCTGTATCAAGACTCCAGTTGTAGGGGCGCTTGGGTAGCTCAAATGGTTGGGCATCTGCCTTTGGCTCAGGTCATGATCCCAGGGTCCTAGGATCAAGCCCCGCATCGGGTTCCCTGCTTGGTGGGGAGCCTGCTTCTCCCTCTCCCTCTACTGTTCCCCCTGCTTGTGCTCTCTCGCTCTCTCTGTCAAATAAATAAATTAAAAAAATCTTAAAAAAAAAAGACTCTAGTTGTTACAGTACAAACAACTTACAAAATAGAGGAATCAAACATCAAAATTACTTCTCTGAAATTGGTTGAGTCAATAATATTGGAGAGAGGGTCTTTGTTTTGCCCAATATTTTTTTCACTCCCACAATAAGAATCCCACATAATGGAATAGGCTTCTACTCACATGTCCATGTAAAATAAATTGGTAGCAAGCAGCTACATGAAGCAGCCTATTGAAAAAGGTTGTGAAGCCAAGTCCAGAATCAAGAGGAAATACAGCCTCGTGAGATGGTGTGTGTCTTGTGCCAGTGAATGGGAATGGGGATACTTGGAATGTATTCATGCCAACCGTTCCTGCATTACCCCACTGTATTATAATTACCTTCTTCTATCTTATTGTTCTGCCAGGATAAGCTTTTTGTTGATTAGTAATTACATTGTATTCATCTTTATATCACCACTTACTTACATAGCACCTGGCCCACAGTAGGTACAAATAATTTTTTTGCTGAATAATTGTTCTTTACTCCTTAGAGGGTAGTAATACATAGAAGTGATGGACCAAGTGATAGTCACATTTCCATTCTTTCACCAAGTAAGGTCAAGCCTCTGTGTGTGTGTTCACTGAAATACCCCTCCCAAGGACCGCAGTGTTCAGTTGAGTTTAACCTTCTGAGTAAAGAAATCAAAATAGATGAAAATGGAAATGTGAAAACACTTGAAAGTATAAGTAACTCTATTCATCACAGGTATGCATACTTAAGCTTCAGTATTATTCAGTGAGATTGGATGATTATATAACATCATAGAGAGCACGTGATATCCAAAAGATCTCACTTGCTTCCAAACAGCTTTCTTCTTTTTAAGCATTTACTTATCAATCAAACATTTACCAGCAATCCTGTTATAAAAGGAGAATTTGGAGACATGTAATTAAGTTCATGACATGATTTTTTTGGGGGGGGGACAGAGACAGAAAGCACAAGTCGGGGGAGGGTCAGAGGAAGAGAGAGAATCTTAAGCAGGCTCCACAGCTAGCATGGAGCCCACCCCAGGGCTGGATCTCAAGACCCTGAGATCATAACCCAAGCCAAAATCAAGTGCCAGATGCTTAACCGACTGAGCCACCCAGGTGCCCCATTCCATGTCATGTTCTATATGATTAGGAATAGAACATCCACAAAGAGATAAGGAATGCTATGGAAAAGTAAAACAAGATTCATCCAGTAAGTGGTTCAATTCTTAAACCTGGAATTTTTGTCACCCTACATTCCCATCTAAACAAAGTCAACATTACCTGCCAGATTGCTCTCCAATCTGTCCACCTATTCATATTTCTACTGCTGTTATCCATTTCCCTACTGTGTCCAGTAACTTCTTTAAGAATTCCCTCCTCAGCTCTAATCCTTCCAGTTCACATTCTCAGTAAGAGTAATGTTTCCTAAACAGCCCAATTTATTCAGTTGTTATTTTTTTTTTTGAAGATTTTATTTATTTGAGAGACAGAGTAAGCGAGAGAGAGCATGAGCAGGGGGAGGAGCAGAGGGAGTGGGAGAAACAGACTCCCCACTGAGCAGGGAGCCTGACGCAGGAGGGGCTAGATCCCGGGACTCCAGGATCGTGACCTGAGCAGAAGGCAGATGCTTAACCGCCTGAGCCACCCAGGCTTCCCTATCCAGTTGTTATCTTGATAAAAATCCTTGACAGCCATTTATTTAGATTAGGAAAAATTTCTCTCAAGAAATACCTTTTGCCATCTAGCCCCTGCCTCCTGACCTGCTTTCTCCTTTGCAAATCTCCCCTTTCTTCCCTGAGCTTCAAACTCAAAACTTCAAAATTAAAATACATATATACATGTGTGTGTAACGATACACACACACACGAATAACCTGGAAAAGGGGGAGGGAGGGTAGAGGCTAACTTCAGGGTATTAAAAAACATAAATGTGTATCAGCCCAGGTTAGGAAAAGTGCTGCAAAAAAGAAGCCAAATTCTGACCATGCTGTGATAACATATATAGACAGCTGTAGTAACAGATAATTAAAATTTGGTGTTTCTTACTTCATTAATCGAGAACAACCCCCCAGCAAATTAAATGGAAATGCACAGGGGTGCCTGGGTGGCTCACTCATTAAGCCTCGGCCTTCGGCTCAGGTCATGACCCCAGGGTCCTGGGATCGAGCCCCGCATCAGGCTCCCTACTCAATGGGAAGCCTGCTTCTCCTCCCACTCTCCCTGCTTGTGTTCCCTCTCTCACTGTCTCTCTCTCTCTGTGTCAAATAAATAAATAAAAATCTTAAAAAAATAAATGGAAATGCACAATTAAAAAGTAGAAAGTATGAAAAGTATGATTACTTCATCAAGTTGCTTAAAAAGCAACCCTGAAGTTCACTGCCAGGAAGCATTTTTTGGGGGATCAAAAATAGAGTCAATTAAAGGTTTACAAACCCTGATCTGATTGTTGGATATGTCTGAAGATCTATTTGTAAGCCAATCAACCTTTCTGGAATTCAAACATCTTTTAAGTGGAAAAGTGTTAAGAGGCTGATGGTGTAGTATAGATAGTTTTAATTTTTTTAAAGAAAAGGCTAAGTAAGATGGTGCAATCTGACAGCTATAAATAAAATTTTACAAAAATAACAGCGAAGGGGTGCCTGGCTAGCTTAGTGGGTGAAACATGTGACTCTTGATCTCAGGGTTGTAAGTCCAAGCCCCATGTTGGCTGTAGAGGTTACTTAAAAATAAAGTCTTTAAAAAAACTAACAGCAAAGAGGGAATACAATGCATAGTGATCAGTATATTCAAGCAAGGGCTAAAAGAACAGAAAAAAATACTTCGTGTGACATCTTTGGCAGGGTAGACTCCAAGTTATAATTCATTATTTTATGGCAGCTGTGAATTTTAAGATAAAAGCTATATCAATTTTATACTAGTAGAACTCATTCATACAAAACCTTTAGTTTCTAGAAAGATTGGTGCTGATATCAGATACATGTTTATATGAACACTAGTTTCTTGGGACAGAAAAGATATACATATTTGTATGTAGAGGTGTGCCTGGGTGGCTCAGTTGTTAAGCGACTGCCTTCAGCTCCAGACATGATCCCAGAGTCCTCGGACGGAGCCCCTCATTGGGCTCTCTGCTCCTCGGAGAGCCCGCTTCTCTGTTTCCCTCTGCCTGCTGCTCCCCCTGCTTGTGCTCTTTCTCTCTCTCTCTGTCAAATAAATAAATAAAAACTTAAAAAAAAACACAAATGCAGAAAAAGATATACCATGAAAATTAATTACAGGATCTGTTCTAAGAGCAGAATATTAGGAATAACCTAAATGTCCACAATTGAGAGTCTAATTAAATATATTGCATTCTTTGAGTGAAAATTAGGCACCATAAAAATTAAAGGAAAAATGATATATATGCCTATAAGGTGTATTATCCAATATGGTAGCCACCAGTCACATATGGCTGTTTAAATTTAACTCTATTGCAAAAAAAAAAAAAAAAAAGAAAGAAAGAAAAAATCTATTGGTCAATACTGGCCTAAGAGAATAAGTGGGAAAATAAAAATATTATTTATATATAATGGGATTGTGCATTTTATGTTTTCTCATTATTTTAACTTACATAACCCTTATGTTGCTTTTATACTTTATAATTTAAGTACACAGTTACATAATGAAATTAAAAAATAACATAAATCATATATAAAATGTCTATTTTGGATAGAAGTCTAGCTCTATTTTTAGTTCTTTGAGTGCCATTTTGTCTGGCTCTACTGTCTAATTAATTTACGTATGACTGGTAGCCAAAAATGGCACACAGAAGTGGCTAACAAACAGTGTAACTGATAGTTTGGTAAAGAGTATAGATTTTGTAGCCAAAATGCCTGTTTTTAAGGCCTATTTTGCCACTTACTGGCTAGATAACTCTGGACATGCTTTCTTTGTATTGAATGCATTGGTTTCCTCATCTATAAAATGTGTTAAAAAAATCAACAATATTTAGCTGTGCTATGAGGATCAAGTATGTTAATACATGTGAAATATTTACATAAAAGTGTTTAGAGCAGAATAAGTGCTAAGGAAAAGTTAACTACTATTAAGAAGAGACTGGAAGTTGATTTCTTCTGAAATTGAAGCAGGTTCTGCATCTTAGTCATTGCCCACATCTAGCACAGTGCCTGATGCCTAATCCATGATCCAATATGTATTTATTGACTAACTAAATCAATGAATCTATGAAATAAAAACTACATTTTATAAATGCATTTAACATTATTTATATTCAGGCTTTATACTAAACAATGAATCTACAATGATTTGCTAGTCCCTATCCTGGAGGACTTGAGTCTGATGAGAAAAGGGACAAATAAACAGAAAATGAAAGTACATGGTAATGAGTTCTCTGTTGGAAGAAGGCATAAGCAGTTGTGAGAGCTCAAAAAGGTAAAGTAGCTCAGCTCAGGAGAAGGAAGTTTAGAGAAATTCTCCCAGTGAAGGAAAATGCTTTAGTATTTAGAGTCAATGGAGGGATGGTCTTGCCATTAAGAAATAGCATATACAGGAAGAAAACTAGGTTGAGATTGTGGGACAATGGTATGTTCATATGGTATGTGGGTGCTCTGAAACATCTAGATGGAATCTCTAAGTGTCACTTAACGAGTTTCCTACATGAGTGGACCTATGTTTTCAGAAGAACTTTTAGAGGAGAAAAATACATAAGTTATTACCAAATTTGGCATAAAAGGGAATATTTATTTAGAATTATAAAACAAATAAAAACATATTACTAACTATAAATATCTGACAAATATCAAATTATAAAATCCCCAAAATAATGTAACTGGACTATTTAATTAGCCGAATGTCTCACTTCAATAATACTGTTTTGCTTACATTTTTAGTTGTATACTATAAGGCCATCTCATCCATGACAATTCTGTAGTAAGACTTCCTATAGAAAGAAAAGGGAGAGAATTCAGCTTTCCATCCAAGGTAGTTCACTGAAATGTAATTTTTTTTAAATGGTTTAGAAAAATTGCTTCACAACCCCTTAATGAAAACTTTGCTCTATAATCTTCTATGTAGTTTCTTACTCAGGTTTTGCTTGTGGCCCAGGAAAAGCTTTATGGAAATTCTAGCCTTCTCATCTCACTTGGCATGATTCCCATTCAGCTAAGCCAAGACTCCCCTGCTTTCTTTTCCTTTCTGGAGCTTCTAGAGAATTGGGAGGGTGGAGCTGAAGTGGGGGGGAGGAAAAAAAATCTATGAAGCCCTGGCTTTTGTAGCTTCCAAACAGGGAATAGAGCAATGTATAGTATGAGCTTATTTTTCTCATATTACAGTACAAATACAGGGTCTAGAAAATTTATGAGATCCAACAAGGCAGGTCTTTATTTAAAGAAGAAGGAGAATGGGTAGACAGGGTCATAATGAAGGTGTTGCTGGCAGTCCACTAGCTTCACCAAAGCAACAGAATAGCAGAGAGTGAGGATGACTGCAGGCTGAGATAATATTCTGTGTCCCTAGCATAGAAGTTGGCTTTTTTCTGTAAAGGGCTAGAGAGTAAATATATTTGACTTTGTGTACCACATGGTCCCTGTTGCAAATACTCCACTCCGCCAGCAAGCAAGCAGACATAGACAACACATAAATGAATGGATGTGGCTGTGTTCCAACTAAACTTAAATTTCAAAAATAGGCAGCTGATGGGAATTGGCTTATGGGCGTCAATTTGCTGACCACTGCTTTATCCTATCATTAGAGTTTGAAGACTTGGCAGGGGCCACAGTTTAGAAAAAAAATTTCCTCCAAAGGGCTTTGGAGCTAAGAATAGGGAGGCCTATTTCTCATGTATAAGATATGATTCTGTTTTAAATGAGTTGACAAGCTTATTAGCAGAATCCAAGAGATTCAGTTGCTCATGCAATAGCCAAATGCAAATTTAGAGGCAGGAAGTCAGGCATTTTAAAAGAATGTCATAGACAACAAATGCTCTGGAAAAGGACAAGAGATCATTTCATATTTGGTGCTCAAGGAAGACTCCATGGAGATTAGGCTTTAATAATCTCTTAAATCGCAAATAGAACTTAGCAAATGTAGAAAGTAAAAAAGTATTGCAATTGTGAAAAAAGTGTGAGCAAAGATATGAAGGTTGGAATTTAGGGTACCAAATACCATCACTCCAGGGAGCCATAAAAAATTAGCTATTGGATGGAGCCACTGTTTATGAGGTAATAGTCTTCTCAACTACAGTTAGACACGAAATAGAGTCTGTTAAACTTTTATCTTCAGGCCAAGTAGAAATACAGAGAGAATGGTTCCCTTTCCCTGATGATCTGTTCCAAAGACACCATAATTTACAGAAGCAAAAGAAATAAATACAAAGTCAAGCTTCCTTGTAATAAATCCACCTGGTCTATGTTGGCTGTGAAAGTTATCACTTTTAAAAAATATTTTATTTATTTATTTATTTATTTATTTATTTATTTTCATAGTACATGAGATTTGTAGCCTCAATCCTCTAGGACATCCTGCAAAATAGACAATTCAGCACCTCCCCTGAGGGACCTGCAATGATAATGAAGTAGAAAAAAATAATAAGTTTTGCCTCCTGGATGCCTAGCTAGATTGCAAATAAAAAACCAGAGCTGCATTAGCTCTGTTATCTGCATTTTCAAGCTGTTCACAAATAGTGGGCTGAATGATACAGATTTGCATATTCAGTGCAATTGTATTGAAACAGGAATACAGCCAGCTATTTGACTATGTAGTGACTATGATCTCTCAAAACATAATTTTCCACTAGAAAACAAGACAAAACAAAAATTAAGAACAGCTTTTTTGGACAAGAAACAGCAGAGTTAAGTGCCAACATGAGCTTTGTTATAAACACTCAAATTCCATTACATCATCCACAACTTTCCTGGCAAGTCTTATTTTCTCCCCCATTCATTTTAAGTCTATGAATGCTTAGTATATGTGCTGCTGAAGCGAGCACTAAGTCTCTGGATGCTTAAATAGGAAATGTGATCTATCTCAAAGGGAAAGAACCTGTGTGGCTCCTATTAAGACTCCAATGCCATCTCCCTCAGGGCTAAATTTTAAATATGGAATTACTCCTTGGATCAAATTAATCTATGTGAATCTACCGTTTAACTCTCTCCTCTACTTCTCTTACTCTGACTGCACAATTTTAGACAAAGGAGAACCAGAAAAGAGAACATTCTGTTTTTCCATAAACTGACTCATTTAAAATGTTCATGTTTTAACTACAAACATAAATTTAAGTACCTAATATTATATGTTACCTTTCTTGATATAAATCATCATATCCTTTATTAAATATACATCTGAAGAGTGTTTGTTATATATTAAGCTTTCTTATAAAAATTAAAACTAAATATTAGTTGTACAAACTATGTCAGATATTTTGCTATTGTTTTATATGTCTTGACTTATTTAATTGACATACCAAACATATAAACCAGATATTATTATATTCTGCATTTTATTAAACTGAAGCACAAAGAGTTTTATCAATTTAAACCCAATCCATCTGACTCCAGATTGTATGTTCTTGAACAGTAATTTATTGCTTCTATAATAGTATATAAATCAGAGAGTGTTTGCTAAAAGCACAGCAAATGTTAATTAAATCAAGTATATAAGTAAACATTTAAATTGGAGACTCAGTTCCTTATAGGAAAATGATTTTGATAAAGTTAAAAAAAATAACAACAGACTCCATCTGCTTCTCTAAAGAGAACTAGTATTTATCTATTTAATACTAAATGGCATCTATATGAAGACCGTCCTGTATTAGGGATCTTTGATTTTATGATTGCTGGAGGAAAGAGGCCCAGAATCATGTAAGTGACTATCAATATGCTCCAAGAGGGGCAGGACCTCTTTGAATTGCATATAAATTTTTGAGTGGATACATATGTTTGTTTAAATTGAAGTTTCACAGCTTTCCTCACATTTTCAAAGGATCAGTGACAATCCAAAGTTAATCCCCACTGTCATAGAGGAAATGGACAAAGCAAGTCTACTTTTTTTGACTAGGCCACTTAGGACTTTTAGCTTAAGTAAGATGAGTTCTCTGCTTACAAATTCCCTAAAGAATTCATTAACACCTACAGTTCATATAGGGGTGGAAGATGCAAACTCTACTGTGTTCCCAGAGTACCTGCATTGTGTCCCCAGAGTCCAAGTTGTATAAATTAGGATTCTAGAGCTAGGGTATGACCACCTGTCTAACTTTTTCTACCTTGAAGATCCATTTAACTCAGCAACTATATTAGAAGGAATGATGGAATGACAGGAAAACCACAGAGTTAGCACTGAGGTATAGTTCCCCCCCACCACACACACCCATCTTTCAATAAAGATTTTTTTCAGGTCAAATATCCTAATAGATGTTTAATATTGATGAAAAATGGGAGTCTTGATAATTTATCTTTTAACTCATTAAATTAATTTCTCCTCCATCCCCCCAATCCCATTCTTAGGTACCCTAGATGCAGCAATTGTAGGACATGACAAAGTTAATGTGTTTGACTTTCTTTTTTAAGATATAAATTATTCCACCATTCACCAACATTCTCATGTTTATGTAGTATATGAGTTACAGTATGGGTGAACAAGTTCAAGCAAAGAAGGAAGGAAGGAAGGAAGGAAGGAAGGAAGGAAGGAAGGAAGGGAGGAAGGAAGGAAGGGAGGAAGGAAGGACAGATGAGAGAGAGAGAAAGAGAAAGAGAAAGAAAGAAAGAAAAGAAAGAAAGAAAGAAAGAAAGAAAGAAAGAAAGAAAGAAAGAAAGAAAGAAAGAAAGAAAGAAAGAAAGAAAGAAAGAAAGAAAAAGAAAGAAAGAAAGAAAAAGAAAGAAAAGAAAGAAAGAAAGAAAGAAAGAAAGAAAGAAAGAAAGAAAGAAAGAAAGAAAGAAAGAAAGAAAAAGAAAGAAGGGGAAGAGGAAGGGAAGGGGAGGGAAAGGGAAGGAAAGGAAAGGAAAGGAAAGGAAAGAAAAAGAAAGGAAAGGAAAGGAAAGGAAATAAAATGCTGGAGTTTCAGCTGATGTTCTTAAGGATGAGCAACTGGATAGTGCTCTATGAAAACTAGGCTTCCTAGATTCTACTTCCTTTAAGCTTTCTTTCTTATTTCCTTATTCTTGCTTTTTTTTTTTTTTTAATGTTAAAGTGGACAGGATTTCAGGAGTACTGGTGGTCTGAAGCTTAGCCTAAAGATATGCAAACCTCTTTTAGGGGAAGTCTATTACTTCCATTGTTCAGTGTCTCATTAGCAGGATTAAAGTCCCAATTTAGCAGAGTTATTTGGAGTACCAAAAGTATATGGAACCTTTCACAAAACAAATGGTTGTGTGCACTTTATTTAGTAGTTTGTTGATTTTAATTTTATCTATCCTGCAATACTTGAATAAATGAAACCTTTTGAAATCAAGACTGACAATATCAAGTGTTGCTTTTCCTTGGAAGGAAAACTATTTCTATTTATGTCAAACCTAATGTATAGCTATGTGAAAAGTGAAAATGCATATAAACCAATCACTTTTTTTTAAGAGTTCATTTATTTATTTATTTGAGAGAGCATGAGAGGGAGAGCATGAACAGAGGGGAGGGGTAGAGGGAGAGGATCATGACCTGAGCTGAAGGCAGACACTTAACCTACTGAGCCACCCAGGACCCCCAAACCAATCACTTCTTAAAAGTCTTTAGTATCTCACTTTAGTCTGAATGAAAATGTCCAAATTATTATAATTAGCATATAAGACCCTCGAACCCATGCTTTGGAGGGTATTGTTCTAGCTTTCCTTTAGTCACATCATCACCAAAGGGGTAAGGAGTCTGTATGGTCAAGGGAATGTGCTCTGTGAATTCTGTAGAGTGTCTCTTTGTGGGATATGTGGTAGAACTTGCTGGCCAGGGTGTTCACAAGCATGAATGACAGCCTTTCATAGTATAGGGTGGGGTTAGGTGTGGCAAAAAGAAGAACAGAGAGAGAGAGAGAGAAGGAGGGAAAGGCAGACCAAGGGACAGCTTACCTCTTACTGGACTATTTGATGAAAAAGTTCAGTAATTTTGAGATTTATGAATTAGAGCCTGGCTTGTGAGACCATTATGAGGGTATATATGACATGTACTTAAAAGCTTAATTTATAACTTCTGAAATTTACACATACGGTATATGGGCATCCATATGTACTCTTTGCCTGGATATGATTTGAAGGCAGGTCTACTAACTGATCTAAACTTTGACTTTCTCTCTAGCCCCATCTTTTTTCAACCCTGCCACCTCCCTTGCAATGGGATTTGGAAACATCATGTGTTACTCATTAGCTTTCTGTTTTATATCTTTCTACTTGGGCATTTTTTTTCATATGTGATTTTCTTCATTGACTGTGCTCCAAACTGTACCCTACCTTGTATGATAAGCAGATTCTTTAAAGAGATAGATCAAACATCATCTTTTTGGTGAGTCCTTTGCTAATGTCCCTGTTCTCCTGTTCTCCCTATGATCTCCCAGGTGATCCTTCCTCTATCATCTTCACCTATAAGGCTCTATTCCTTTTGCTACTTATTAAAGATAGCAATCTTTTTCTAAGATATCTACATAACATCTCAAAAGAGCTTGTTCTACATCCCCAACTGAATGACGGTTTCAACTTTATGTACTAAACGAAATTCATATACATCAGTAATTGTTGGGACACAGAATTAAAATACCAACACCTAATGAGGAAAGGAGCATAGAAATGAATCAATGGAAATTTAGCTGTTAAAGTCTGAAATGAGCCCAATGCCTAATGATTTCTATACTTATTTCAGTTTATATTGATGTAGCTTAAACACTACATGGTCTTATGTAACCATGTTCTTCTATGACATTTTTAATAATACAAGAGATAGGGTGTTTGGGTGGCTCAGTCGTTAAGCGTCTGCCTTCGGCTCAGGTCATGATCCCAGGGTCCTGGGATCGAGTCCCACATCGGGCTCCCTGCTCTGTGGGAAGCCTGCTTCTCCCTCTCCCACTCCCCCTGCTTGTGTTTCTGCTCTCGCTTTGTCTCTCTCTGTCAAATAAATAAATAAAATCTTTTTAAAAAAATAATAATAATACAAGAGATAAACCACAAGGCAAAAGCACAAAATGGGGGTTGAGTTGGGAACAGACAATCCAAATGCAATAGAGTAATATTTATTCCATGGCTACTAAGGATAATGTTCAAAACTTTACTTACAGGGAGTGTTGTTTACATTGATTCTCAAAAGTTAACTCTTTAGAAAACCTGCAAGTTTATTCCTTCAATAGCATATGCATACTTAGATCAATAGACAAAATATACCCTCAACTATATATGGTATTCTGGGAACACATAATGCTGCAAGAAAAAAAAAGTATCAAACTGTTTTCAAAATAATCAAAGATAAGAGCACCCAATCTTTTAATTGATGTAACATTGTATGTACTTTGTAATCCTCTCTAAATGGTAAACCTACATTGTCTAAAGTTCTCAATTGCATAAAAATAAAGTAACATAGTCCAATCACAGAAAGATACCAAACATATTGTGTTATTTCTTTAGTTTTTCTTTTTCATTTCACTGCCAGCAAAAGGAAAGTTCGGAAATAGGCAATTATATTTGACACAATTATATTTTAAAATTAGGGAGTGTTAGGGGACCTAAAAGGAAAGTAAGATTGCTATACTTTACTCAAAGTGGTAAATGGTGACATTTGCAGGTTCTGTTAATATATATACCCAGAGAAACCACTAAGAAATCGATAAAAAGCAATATATTCATTAATCAAAAGAGAACTCTAAAATATGTTCAAGTAATCTACACAGAGACCAGAAAAAGAACCAATGCAATGAGAAGCAAAGGATCAAACATAAAACATAATAAAATGTCAGGTTCAAGCTTCAACATATCAATAATTATATGTAAATGGTATAAAAAGACCAGTAAAGGCAGAGATTCAGAGAGTGGATGAAAACATGACCCAGCTCTCTCCTCTCTAAAGGAACTAACTTCAAACTTAAACACATAGGCATGTTGAAAGTACAAAGATGGGGAAAAAAAAGATATATCATTCAAACATTAATGAAAAAGGGATAGCTATATTCATATCACATAGTATAGATTTCAGACATAAAAAGATTGTTAAGGAGGGGCGCCTGGGTGGCTCAGTTGTTAAGCGTCTGCCTTCGGCTCAGGTCATGGTCCCAGGGTCCTGGGATCGAGCCCCACATCGGGCTCCCTGCTCAACGGTAAGCCTGCTTCTCCCTCTCCCACTCCCCCTGCTTGTGTTCCCTCTCTTACTCTCTCTCTGTCAAATAAATAAATAAAATATTTTAAAAGAAAATTGTTAAGGATAAAAAGGGATACTACATAATGATATAAGAAACAGTACATAAGAATATACAGCAATCACAAATGTGTATACACCAAAAACAGTTTCAAAATAATGAAGCAGATATTTAAAGCTATGAAAGAAATTGATAAATCCACATTTATTTGTGGATACTTAAAATTCCACTTTCAGTAACTTGTATGACAACTACTTAGTGTATTGGCTTGGGAGAAGACTCTTAGAGAAAGTTGTGCTTCAGTTCTTTCAGATTTTGCCCCATATGCCTTTCCTCTTTGCTGATTTGGCTTTGTATTCTTTTGCTGATCAACTGTAACCATGAGTATAATGACTTCTGTGTCCTATGAGTCCCTCTAGTGAATCACCAAATTTGGATGTGGTCATGGGAACCCTCAATACAGTGTTAAACTTAAAATCAATAACAGAAGAATAATAAAATCACCAAACACTAAGAAATTAAACAATTCACTGCTAAATATAATCTATGGGTTGAAGACACAATTTCAAAGACATTGTTTCTGAATATGTAGAACCAAATGAAAATGGAAACCAACATATCAAAATTTGTTGAATATTGATAAAGCAGTGCTTAGAGGGAAATCAATAAATAAAATTCTCACATTAAAAAAAGGGTAATGTCTCAGATCAATAATCTGATACCAAAACCAGACAGACAGCAGAAAAATAAAACAGTCAAAATTACAGACCATTATATCTAGATGCAAAAATCTTTTAACTACATATTAGCCAATATAATTCAGCAGTGTATTTTTAAAAATACACCATGACTAAATGAGTATTCTTCCAGGTATGCAAGGTTGGTTCAATATTCAAAAACCAATCAATGTAATCAACCACATCAAATAGTTAAAAAAAAACAAAACGTATGATTGATTAACACAGAAAAAAAGCATCCAACAAAATTCAACACCCATTCAGGATAAAAACTCTCAGTACAGTAGTAGTAGTGGGAAACTTCCTTAATTTCATAAGGATCAATACAAAAACCTGTATCTAGCATCATATTTAATAGTCAAAGACTAAAACTCTTTCCCTCCAGGATCAGATGCAAGGCAAGAATGTTGTCTCTTACCACTGTTATTTTATAGTCTTTTTTTTTAAAGATTTATTTATTTATTCATGAGAGACAGAGGGAGAGAGAGAGGGAAAAAGAGAGAGAGACAGAGAGGAGCAGAGGGAGAAACAGGCTCCCAAGGAGCAGGGAGCCCGATGTGGGACTCAATCCCAGGACCCTGGGATCATGACCTGAGCCGAAGGCAGACGCTTAACCATCTGAGCCACCCACGTGCCCTCTTACCACTGTTATTCAAAATATTATTAGATGTTCTAGCCACTGTAGAAAGGCAAAAAAAGAAAATGAAAAACATACAGATTGAAAAAGAACAAATAAAATTACTTTTATTTGTAGACAGCATAATTGTCTACAGAGAAAACCCACAAAATCTGCAATGAAAAACAAAATGACCTCCTCAAACAAACAAAAATCCCTTCAGCAAGGTCACAAGATTCAGGATTAACACACAAAATTTAACTACATTTCTGTATACTGAAAGCAAACAAGAGAAAATTTTTGTTTAAATTAAAAACACAGTATCAAGTACAACTGCTCCAATGTTAAATGAAATGTTCAGGTGTAATTCTATGGTGTAACAAGTTGTGAACTGGATCTTTATAATAAAAATTGTAAAATACTGATGAAAGAAATCAACAAAGTCCTAAATACATGGAGAGACATATTATGTTCACGGACTGGAAGACTCGGCATACTAAAAATGTCAAATTTTCTTAAACTGATCTATAGGCTTAATGCAATGTTTATCTAAAATTAGCAAGTTTCTTTTTAAACATTGAAAAATTTGTTCTGGGGTGCCTGGGTGGCTCAGTTGGTTAAGCGTCTGCCTTTTGCTCAGGTCATGATCCCAGGGTCCTGGGATCGAGCCCCACATTGGGCTCCCCGCTCAGTGGGGAGTCTGCTTCTCTCCCTCCCTCTGCCTCTGCCCCCTGCTTGTGTTCCCTCTTTCTCTCTGTCTCTCAAATAAATAAATTAAAAAATCTTAGAAAAACTTCTTCTAAAATCTATATGGAAAAAGTCTATATGGAAAGAGAAAGACTTTAGAACAGATAAAAAAAAATTTGAAAACAGAAGATCAACTGTGAGGAATCACTTTCCTAAGGATAAAGATGATTATATGGCTGCAATAATCAGTAATCAAGAGTGTGGCACTGACACAGAGACAGACAAATAGAAAAATGGAACAGAGTATCAAACCCAGAAATAGATACACAAAGAACTGCCCACCACACAAATATGTCCAATTAATCAAGTAATTTTTGATAAAGGAAAAAAAAGAACCTTGATGTAAAACTCATACCTTATATAAAATTAGCAAAATTAACTGAAAGTAAATCATAGTCTTAAATGTAAAATGTGAAATAATAAAACTAGAAAAGTGACATGGGAGAAAAACTGTACAACCTAGGACTACGTCAAGGCATGTTGAACTTAACACCAAAAACACAATCCATAATAGGGAAGTTTAGTAAGTTGAACTCAATACATATTAAAAACTTTTGTTATATGGAAGACCTTATTAAAATGATGGAAAGGCAAATTTTAATTTAATTCTAGGAGAATTTATTTGCAAATTACATATCCATTAAAGGTCTTTTATCTAGAATATATATAGAACTTTCAAATGCCAATATTAAGAAAAAAGTTTAGAAAATGAACAAAATATAAAAAATATATTCTGAGACATTTCGACAAAGAGGATGTAAAGAAAATATATTCAAGATCATTAACCATTAGAGAATTGCAAATTAAAAGCAGAATGAGGTATCACCACACACATATCAGGAGGGCTTAAATTATAAACAGGTGAAAACACAAAATGCCATTAAGAATGTGGATAGACTGGATCATTCATACATTGCCTGTGGAAGTGGATTATAAAACCTCAAAGAGATACATTATATATGATTCAATTTATTTAAATTTATGAAATAAGATAATTATAGAAGTGGAGAAAGGATTGGTATTGTCAGGGGTTGGGTATGAGGAAGAGAGAATGGGTTTGGGGAATGACAGTCTAATGCTGATGGATCAGTTGAGTATTAGATTGTAGGGTGTTTGCACAAAGCTACATATCTGGGAAAATTGCATAGAGCCATACACACACACACACACACACACCTATGAATGAGGGCATGCATTACCTGTGAGGTACTATTAATTCCATTATGTATATAAAAATACTTAGATTAAATTACTTAATAAAGTTTTGTGATAAGTGAGAACACTAAAATTTTACCTCAGATTTTTCAGATGACAAAACCAATGTTCCTAACCACTATAAAGCAATTTAGGCAATTTTATTTTCTTTTACATCTGTTTTACCTATTTCTAGGCTTTTAATTTATCACTTTTTTATGGAACCTCTGCTAAAATGAGCATGGAAGTTAGGATCAATGGTGGGCTTAGGAAAGAAATGTAGGTTGTCATGCAGCCTCATGTTTGGAACCAAGTGGAGCATATCATACCTGAAGAGATTAAAAACTCTCTCTGGAAAACAAACAAACAAACAAAACAATACTCTGGCTTATGGTTTTTGCAAACATCTATAGTATAAATACAGCAACTATGATCAATTTCAAGTGCCAATGTGACATTAGTGAATGTGGGGCTGGGAGGAACCATGAGTTAACAACACGTCATTACCGATTATTTTCACCGTTCACAAACAACCCATATTAACAACCTAAAGAGCACATATAATTGTAATTTAGAGTGAAATAACGAGGAAGGGATGTCTTTTTAGTATTTACCATCATTGCTTGTAATATATTTTTGTTAAATTGTAGGTTTGTGCAACTTAATATTTAATAACAGCTATTTTCAAAAATTGGCTCACAAAATGCCTGAAAATTGACCAATTTGCTATTGTGAATCAATATGAGTCAGTTCCAGGATGCACATCTACATAATTTCATTGTATTTCTACAGTTCTAATTCTCAAACACTCTCACTAAAGTAACCCTAACTGGTACACATGGGGTCTATGATGGAAGCCCGAAGAAGCCTCCTGCAATGGGGAGTATTTCGAGGGTACATGTTAAAATCACTTGAAGCCTATTCTCTCTTTCTCTCTCTCTCCTCCATTATGCTGCTTTTAAATATTCATTCCAAAATACTGATGTTGATATTTCTTTTAATACATTATATTTTAAAACACATTTTACAATGACACATATCTTCATGCATGTGTATTCTTAACCCAGCTTGGTAAGTACTCTTGTAGTTGGCCTAAAGGTCATCAATGGAATAATAAGACCATCTGGGGGTTGTACACTAAAAATGTAGTACTTTGGCCCATTATAAAATTGTCTGAGCTGAATAGTTGGGACTATTCCCTCGTGAGGAAAAAAAACTGTAGAAAATTCATCGATGTCTTTATTATATATATTCAGGCTGGATACCACAATAACTCATATGCCCACATTTATTTAAAACAACAACAACAACAAAGATTTCTCAGGTTTCAATATCAGGAATATTTGCACTTTTTTTGTCCAACACTAAAATCACTGAAAACATTTTCCTTTTCCTCTTGCAAAAAACAAACAAATGAAAACAAACAAAAACTCTGCACTTATTTTGCCCTGGTAAAACAAACAAACAAGGAAATAAAAACTGCATTTCTCACCTACTCCAAGAATTATATGAGATCTCACAGCAAGTATTTGAAGTATACATTCCAGCCTTGATTCATCTTTTTCTACATTAAAAAATATTGCTTATCTTACTTTTACTGCTATTATATCGAATAAATCCAAATAAATCATTTAAAATAACTTTTTAATTGAGGCATAATTCCACACAACGCTTTTGCTACAGTTAAGCTATATAGTATATTCTCCACAGACAGTTTTCAAGATGGGTATACCTAGCCAGAGGGGGGGAAAATACAAAGAACAATCTTCATAATTAAGTTGAATCTTTGAGGAAAATATCACCTTAATATAAAACAATACTGATATTTTCAGAAAACAGTATTTCTGCTGCCAATTGAGTAATATTAGTCATAATATTTTTCAGATTTCAGAAGTTTTAGATTGTTTAAAAGATAGTATGACAATATAAAATTAATGGCATGAGCATTTTTTCAAATTCCATATTTGAATTTTTAATCATTACACATCTGGTTATATTTAACTTAATTCCTGAAATGGATTTATTTTGTCTCTATATCTTTTTGGTTTGGTATTATTAATAATGATCTTGGAATATTTGCTTTACTTACTTCAAAAGACTGCTGTATCTAAGAATATTGTGTATCATTAAAGAACCTTGAAAAAGTTATAAAAATCTATCAAGCATCATTTCTCTTCTCAGGTATTAAACTTGGTTAGCACCTCCACCAGTTCATAAAAGAGAGCCATGAATGATTCCCAGCAATTCATAAGTTCTCTTCCTACTTCATGCCTGACCACCACCCTGAAACTCAAAACTTTTTGTCTTCCCAATGCCAAATTCCTCACTACAAATACTGAATTCCCTTTCTGCTACAGGCATCCATTAAATTATTTGTTCTAAAAATCTCTTTATGAAGTGTTGCTCTTTTTTTGTTTTCTTTTTTTTCCTGTACTTTGGGAGGGGAAATGGTATTAATATTCATTTAATTGGGCTCTGGAATCTTTTTTTTTTTTTAATTTTTTGAGGGGTCCCTGGGTGGCTCAGTCAGTTGAGAGTCTGACTCTTGGTTTTGGCTTAGGTCATGTTCTCAAGGTCATGAGATCAAGCCCCCCACTGGGCTCCAAGCACAACATGGAGTCTGCTCGAGATTCTCTCTCTCTCCTTCTGTCCCTCCCCCAGCTCCTGCTCTCTCTCCCTCTCTCTAAAATAAATCTTAAAACAATCTTTTTTGAGAAATTCCTCACTCTGATACCTGATTCTGCCTACATTGGATCCAGCACTCTCCAATAAAAGTGGGGACAAAGGAGAAAGATTCTGATGTCAGGGATTAAGCATTTACCAATTTCATAAGAAACAAAAATTAGTATATTCATTTCCATTGATTTCATCTCTGCCATCATCAGTTCATTTGTTCATTTTTTTCTAATCAATTTTACTGTTTATTGAACTGTGTACAATAAAATGTACATTCAAGTGTACTATTCTGTGAGTTTAGAAAAATGTGTGCACCCAAGTATTCACATCCCTGTTAAGGTATACACTATTTCCATCACCTCAAAATATTCCCTTATTCCCCTTTTCTGTCTATCTCCCACCATCAGACAACCACTGATCTGATTTCTATCACTAGTGTCCCCTGTTCTAGAACTTCATATAAAAATGTCACAAAGTAGGCACACTTTTGAGCCCATCTTCTTTTCCTCAGCACAGTATTTTTATTCAACAAAATGTTTTTTAAATGAAATCATGTTGTTACATTTGTGATACCTTCTTGTTTTTATTGAGGTGTAGCATTCCATTGTATGAATGTGCCTCAATTTGTCTATCCATTCATCTAATGATGGAGATGTATTTTGTTTCCATATTAGATCATTACAAATAAAGCTGTTATATATATTTTGTAAAAATATTTTTGTGACTATATGTTTTCATTTCTTTTAGATAAATTAGAATTGCTGAGTCTTATGGTTAGTGTATAGTTAACTCTAAAAGAAACAAACTTTTTTCCAAAGGGGTTGTATGATTTTACATACCTATGTAAAATGTATTAGAAATTTCTACTTTCCCTATATTCTTGCTAACCTTTGGTATTGTAGTTTAATTTGCATTCCCCAAATGACTAATGATCTTATATTTTTGCATCTTCTTTCTTAAAATATACATTCAAGTCTTTTGTTATCTTTATTTTGTACTGGTACATTAACCTTTTTGATGCACTGAGTTGTAAATTTTATGTATTCTGGATACAAATAATTACTAAAGTACACATAATGCAAGTATTATCTATCAATCAGTAACTTTCATTTTCTTAACGATGACATTTGAAGGTAATTTTTAATGAAGTTCTTTTTTTTTTAAGATTTTATTTATTTGTCAGAGAGAGAGAGAGCACACAAGCAGGGGAGGGGCAGACAGAGGGTGAAGGAGGCTCCCCGCTGATCAGGGAGCCGGACACGGGACTCAATCCCAGGACTCTGAGATCATGACCCGAGCCGAAAGCAGATGCCCAACCGACTGAGCCACCCAGGCGTCCCATGAACTAAGTTCTTAATTATCTTTCTTATGTGATTATTAATTTTGTGCGCTAATAAACATCTGTGTGCTAATAAATATCTACCCCAGAGTCATAAAAGTTTCCCATATGTTTTCTTCTAGGAATTTTTAAATTTTACCTTTATTACATATATTATGGATTTAGAACTATCTTTTATATTGTGAAAGATAGGGTTCAAGTTTTATTTCTTCCACATGGACATTATATTAACACTATTTGTTAGTTTTTTTCCTTGGTGTAACTACCTTGATGTAACTACCTTGGCATTGTGCAGTAAGTAATTAAGCATGCCCAAAGAAAGATTTGACTTTACCCAGCTCCTGGAGGGAGTACTCCATGGTACCCAAACCATGGAATGTCTTACCTGCTAAGACTATCTTTGTTTACCTGCAGATCTATGACCATGCTAGAAAGCCCATGCTAACAATGAGTTTTATAGTGGAAGCCTTGGGCCAGGTGGTATCATCTATACCTCTTGTAGGTAGTAGAGATAAGGTTAGTCACACAAGTGCTCATCATGCATAATTACTGAGCTCCAATAAAATTCTTGGACTCCAAGGCTTAGGTGATCTTCTGTGTTTGACAATACTCCGTTCCTGGAGAAGTGCTGTCTACATGACTTCAGTGGAAGAAGACAATCTGAAGCTCACCCCTGGAACTCTCCTGGACCCTGCCCTATGTGCCTTGTCCCATTGCTGATTTTAATCTATGTCTTTTCATTGTAATAGACCATAATCCTGAGTACAATATCTTTGCTGAATTCTGTGGTCCTTTTGGCAAATTACAAGACCTGAGGATAATCTTGGGGATCTCTCAAACCATGGGTACCTTTTTTGAAAATTAACTTATCATATATGTGGTCAATTAGACTTTATTTTTTAAATGTATACTTGTCTACTTTTAGTTTACTTTCTTAATTACTGTAAATTTACATTATTATTTGATATCATTAACTATAAGTACTGTAAGTCTTACATGTTTACTTTAAAAAATGTTGGCTATTCTACATACTTTTCATTTCTGTATACATTTTAGAATAATTCTTTAATTTTCTACTAAAGATCCTACTGAAATGTTGAATGGGGGCATGTTAAATCTAAGGCCAATTCAGAGAGAATTAATATCTTAAAAATATTGAACTTTCTTATTCATGAACTTGGATATCTGTCCATTTATTTAATCATCTTTATTTTTCTCATCACTGTATTCTTACCTCTCAATTTCTTATAAATATGTCTTTCTATAGCATCTATTCCCCAGCACAAAATCCACCATGAGTGTTTTAGAGCTGGATCTGAGTATCATGCTTCTGTTGCCAGGACAATAGAGGAGTTCAGTCCTCAGACTAAGGAGGGCCTCTGTTCAAATCTAAAATAATTTCTCAATATCAATAGTTATGTTAACCTCCCAGTAACTATTAAATATTAGAAAGAGGAAGGAAAAAAGGAGGGAGACAGGGAAGAAAATTATGAAGGAAGAAAATGTGTTTTCTCTGCTAGATTGTGTCCCATATAGTACCCCACTCCACACATCTATATAGATTATAAACATTCCATAATGAATAAATAAAATCTGAAGTAAAACCACTAATTTACTTACAACTTTTGTGTTGTTTACTTGCCATAAACCATATTTTTAATACATTCAGTATTTAAAATATAAAAAAGTTCTGTCCATTAAACATGTGCCTTCAGCTCAGGTCATGATCCCAGGGTCCTGGGATCATGTCCAGCATCAAGCTCCCTGTTCAGTGCGGAGTCTGCTTCTCCCTCTCCCTCCAAGCCCTACCCCCCCGCTCATGCTCTCAATTGCTCTCAAATGAATAAATTAAATAAGTAAGTGATAAAAAATTTCTGTATTCACAACTTTGATTTATGTTACATTTTAGTATGGGTTTTAGCAACTCTTATACCTCAAAACTATATAGATAGAAAACAATTTCAAACACAACTTACAAAGTTTTTAAAATAGTACATAACCTTCAGGGTTTTACTTGAATATTGGAAAAAAGGTGAGATGTGACTGCCAAAAAAAAATTTACCTACCAGAAAAGACAATTTATACTAACATCACTTACAGGAAACTTTGTTAAGGGTTCATCACATATTTTCAATTGATTTTTTTAAAATGAAAATAATGTGGGAGCACCTGGCTGTCTCAGCAGCACATGTGACTCTTGATCTCAGGGTCATGAGTTCAAGCCTCACATTGGGTGTAAAGATACTTTAAATAAATAAAATATAAACAAACAAACAAACAAATAAATAAATGGGGTGCCTTGCTGGCTCAATTGGTAGAAAATGTGACTCTTGATTTCAGGGTTGGAAGTTTGAGCCCCACATGTGGTGTGGAGTTTACTTAAAATAAAAATAAGTAAATAAATAAATAATGAAAAATTGAAAATAATATTAAAAATATTAAATATTAAAACTCTTTTTAAATTGATTCTTTTTAAAGATTTTATTTATTTATTTGAAAGGGAGAGAATGAGAGATAGAGAGCACGAGAGGGAGGAGGGTCAGAGGGAGAGCAGGGAGCCCGAAGTGGGACTCGATCCTGGGACTCCAGGATCATGACCTGAGCGGAAGGCAGTCGCTTAACCAACTGAGCCACCCAGGCACCCTAAACTGTGGAATTTTTTAAACTTTGTAACACATTCTTTCCTTTACAGCAAAAATTCTTATTTATCTTTCTAATTTTTAGGCTATTTTTAATGGATAAAGGTAAATACTGTTAACTATAAATTAACAGCTTCCTGACATATTCGGATATATATAAATATATATATTTTTATATAAACATATAAAACTCCATTAATGTAAGGCTGATCTAAAAAAAAACTTAAGCTCTACATAGTAAATACCAAATCAGTATCAAATTAATGATCTTTGCTGTACTCTTAACTTGTACGTAAGTTCATAGACAGATAAATAAATCTGTTTATGAAAAATTTTAGCAAACAAGATTGTAGAGAAATATCACCTAGTGGAAGTTATTTTTATTCCTCTTTTAAGTGTCTGTTCTTTTGAATAACAGCAACATGGAGGAAAAGATCATATGGTTTTACATGTGGTATAATAATAATAAATAATAAAACATGGGGTTTTACATGTGTGTGTTATTTTTATACATTTCTGGTAACCTAATTATAAATGATAATATTAAATGTGAAGATCTTTGTATCATAGTGAAATGTCCCATTGAGAGCATCCATCAAAGAAGGGACACTAAAAACACAGATAGACAAAATTATTTGACCAACTGAAGTCAATCACTTTCTTTCATCAACCACCTGGAACTGGATACAATTGGAACATTAGTGGATTAACTATTAACTATTTGTCACAGGTATGGAGGCTATGAGTAGACCCAACTGCATGGGTCCCTACTTAGAGAAGGTGGCTTTAGCGACTGTTGTTATTGCCAACAACAGAACCAAACTTAAGTTTCTAATACAGCATGATCCTTCAAGAAAATCCATTTGCCACTTTATAGTAAATTGACTTCAGCTGACCCCTTAATACCCTGGAAAAGGCTACAATTCATTCTGACAGAGACTGACACAAAATCCAAGTAAGAGTTTGTCTTTTCCATCTTTTCTGTTATGATATCAACCAGAACCACCATCTGAGGGTTTAGAGAATATCTGATCCATAAGCATGAGACAACATATTTAGCATCATATCAAACCAAGGGACCCGCAACAAATAGTAAAGAATACCTAAGAGTAGTCATATAATCATATGATTTACTGATCATATCACCTATCCCATAACCTAGAGTCGGCCAGCATTAAAAATTTATCAAAATGCCTGCTGAAGGCAAAGGAGAAGTACCAGTTTGGAGTAAATTCCTGGATAGGATGCTGCATCCTTAAAGATTCAGTAAAAAACTTAAGTCAACAAATTTTATGTAGTGCTGTGTCTCTGACAGAATATACAGTATAGGAACCAAGGTAGAAGCAGGAGTGGCTCCACTTACGTTGAATCCCAGTAACTTATTTGGGGAATGTGTGCTTTCTTTTCCTGCAGCTCTGGATTCTGTAGGTTTCAAGCTTCTATTTCTCAAAAGGGAAATACTTCCACCAGGGGAAAAAGCAAGAGACCCATTGAACCAAAACTGTAGCCACGTCTTCAGCACCTCAGGGTTCTTTTGCCAAGAAACCAGCAGGCAAAAAACAAGCTGTTCTCTTAGCAGGGTGGTAGGGCTGCTGAAACACACTATAGGCTGAGAAGAATATGTGTTGGTACCCAGGTCACCCACTGGATGCCTCTTGGTGTGCCCTTGCTCATTTTTATGGTAAATGACAAGAGAAGCAAGCATGTCATGAAAATGTTATGGTGATAAAGAAAGGGGTTTGGGCCCCTAACGGATGACTCTGGAGAATGTCAACACATAAACCACAAAACACTGGAAGTGCCTCATTGAGTTACAATGGAGGGAGATGCTGCATATCACATCCCCAATACCAGCCACAGGAAAAGAGCCTGCACTTTGTCTCTCTTTTATCTTCTAACTTTCTCCCAGGAAAGAAGGCCACTGGAATACTAGAAGAGCTCTGTCCATAAATTAATTAAAGATTTCAATGACTTAAAGGCTTACTGGGGTAGACACTGGGATGTACTGGCTATAGTCCTCTTCAGGTATGAACAACATGTAGTCCAGCTGCTGGAAATGCACTGAGTACACCTCAGCTCTCAGTCCACTTTAAAAATTGCCTCAACTGAAGACAGCTACTTTGTCCACGGATATGTCACTCTCTGGGAAGTATGCCTTTGACTGTATGATAGAGGAATATATAGTTCTGGGCTCCCTTGTCACAACTCAAGATAACTCTGAAGGGTTATCTCAGATTTAAAGCTCTCCGTAGAATAAACTGAATCCTTCAGTCAAAGTGCCTTGTAGTCAAGCTTCTTCTCTGCCCAATTCTGCTCCTCTTCCCGTCCATAGAGTTGATCTCAAGGGTACTCCCTAACAAACTTCTTTTTCACTAATCTCCATATCAGACTCTGTTTTCCAAGAAACTCAACCCAAAACATGATCTCATAGATGCTAAGATGTTGGTTTAAGATAAGTAATGAACATTGAAAAATATTATTCATTTCAGTTCTTATGAGTATTACAATAAAATACATCATAAATAAAAAATATGCTTTTTGACTCACATATATGCTATGTGAATTATAATTTAAAGATTTAATTAAACCAAGACTCTAATTCAAATAAACTTTGGAAGACACTGTTGTAACTATGTAGGGTATAAATCTACAGTGCAAACAAAATCTATTTTAACATTGGCTGATTTATTCAATCATTTAATCTGTTTAATGATAATCAACATTTTTATGAAAACCAACATCTTTTTGTAGTAAAATATATCAAATACTTTATAGCACTTAAGTTTATGATCATCTTTTTATTGAAAAATCTGATAGATATTAATTACAAAAGTAATTTAAAAATAACTTCAGAAAATGTGATATAGTAAATAATATTGGATAAGGATTACCAAGCTAGATTTGCTACAGTTGCTCTACTAATTTTACAATAAGGCTACTTAAAATAAAAATTAAATTGTTTTATTCTAGTTAAAGTAAGATCTGTGTAAACATTTATAAAGTAGTGGCCTTTCAAGTGTGTTCCATAAAGTAAAAGTTGCATAAGATATACTATCAATAAAAAAAAAGAGAGAGAGAAAAACATTTGTAGTTAAATAAGTTCTGAAAGAAGGACATATTAAATCTCATCTTGGATAATCACAGTTCACATGAACAAATTAAATCATTTAAACAAGAACCCAATGAAATATGAACTGTCAACCTGAGATTTTACCAACATAACTGATACTGAATTAGTATCAGCTACTGAATTAGTAACTTCAGACCATCCATTTATATTTTTATAAATCATGAGATATGTTTTGGGAAATACCAGTTCAAAGATATCTTCTGTTTATTCTTTTTTTTATTATGTTATGTTAATACACCATTCATTACATTATTAGTTTTTGATGTAATGTTCTATGATTCATTGTTTGCATATAACCCAGTGCTCCATGTATCTTCTGTTTATTCTTATTCAACTACTGTGTAGTAAGCACCTACTGTGTACGAGGAAGGTTCACTACAAAAGGATAGAAGACAAACAGTCTTGGTCTATCTGGAAGTTGATTCAAGGGGAGAAAACAGAAGATAAATATTCAAGTAAAATAATTACAAGTTGGTGTTAAATACTATTAAGAAAATTTAAAATAAATATATTAAAATATAAGTAATAAAACAGCAAAATAATAAAGATGCATAAAATCATAATTCAAACCTTCATATGTTTACTTGGTATACTCACATTCATAACACAAAATGAAACTTTCAGAATTATAATGAATTTTTAGTTAATTTTATTTAGATAGAGGGCATTTTTTTAAAGTCTTATTTGTGACTACTTCATTTCTTGTAAGCATGAAATAAAGGTAGTATATCAGCTTTGCCACCTCAAAATATGACAAGAAGGAAAAATTCCAGAAAGATGAACAACATCCACAATCAATCATCTCTGGATGAAAAAAATTTAAATTTTTTTCTTTGCTCCCAGAAATTCATTCTATGATGATGTCATTTGGCTTCAGTTTGGGCTTAGCTAAAATATGAATTTTAATGCCCAGCCATTTCCCCTCTTGCCACAAGGTATATTTGGTATACATATAGAATTTAGTGTTGGATAAATGCCTTCTTTGGAAACTGGCATGCTTCCTTCTTCTTAATAATGAGAACTCTGTAATGTGTCACATGTTCTATTTCACACAGGCAATCAAAAAGTTCAATTCCAATAGTGATGTTAACTCCTCTGAATAAAAAACTGCATTATCAAATTTTCACTGTTCTGTTGCCTCTCTAGTTTCTTTTTAATTATGAGGTATTTCAACCCTAGAAATGCAGAGAAAATATAACAATATAATTAAACAGATGTCAAAAATGTTAACTAAATTCTGATCTTAATTTTAAAGAAAACAAGCATTTAGATACTGCCTCACAGCCCCCCAGAGGCAACCAGTGATTTGAAGTGGGTGTGCATTGCTCAACTCTACAAAGTATCACCAGACAACCTCTTAAAAAGGCAACATTTATTTTATTTAAACTCACTGCAGTAAGGGAAAATATTACCTTGACAAAGGATATTTGTAGGTCTAAGAGCCAGGTTTCAAGTAGTTTATGGTTTGTCTTTGAAGGTGGAACATTAATTATAATTGTAAAAAGTTTGTAATCTAAGCGTTTAGGAGATGTACACAGTAAATTGGTGGTCTTGAAATGGATCTTAGTAAGTGCACTATTTGGTAAGTGAGTTATTTGCCTAGATGAGCAGACTTTATCTCTGATAAATTGATTTGTAGAAATTTTCTTGAAACAAACAATGAAATTATTTATGGGTTTAGTCTTAATGATCCCAGACAAATGTTTTCTGGAACACACAATTAAGTCATTATGACAAAGATCTTCTATACCGTAGATTAATGCAGATGGTTTTAGTTTTTAGTACCATGTGTGTATGAGTGTTTTATATGTACACTACCGTGTATATTTCCAAGAATAATCTTTTTATAAATCAAAACTAAGGCACTATCAACTGTAAGACATGCTATTGTTTCGTATGTTAATGAGGCAGAAAAACTTATGCTAAATTAACTCAACATGCTACTGGCTTTAAAATTCAGAGATGTCCCTATTAAAAAATGTACATTTTAGTATTTTTGAAAAATGAATATTTTAAATATTCCGAATTTTAAAATGTTTTATAAATGATATCATGGTATCCCTACCATTTCTCCATTGTATATATTTTATTTGACTTTATTCTTGGAGATACAGTGATATATATATACATGTAGATATAATTTCTTCATTTTAATTAATGTATTTCATTGCATAAATAAATCATCTTATTGAGTCATTATTTATGGAGAATCAGATGGTTGTTAGCATGTTCTTCTTTATTAGTAACAGTCTTCTAGTGAATACCTCGTTCTTGTTTTCTTGAACCCATATGCAAGATTTGTTACTAAAAATAGTACCAGATTTAAGTTATATTTTCTAATTGTTTGCTAATTTATAGTATTCAGGGAATATCCAGATAATAGGTACAACTTGGCTTTCCTACGTATTATGCACCTGTGTGATAAAACTAGTCATACCAACTCACTTTCTCACTAGATATACCTAAGATTTACATTTTCTTATTTCTTTTTTAAGATTATATTTATTTATTTTGGAGAGAAAGAGAGAGAGCATGAGCAAGCAAGCAGGGGTAAGGGCAGAGGGAGAGGATCTCAAGCAGACTCTAAGCAGGGCTTAATCTCACGACCCTGAGATCCTGATCTGAGCTGAAATCAAGAAACGGACACTTAACCAACTGAGCCACCCAGGCACCCCAAACCACCTTTTACTTTTGATTTGATTGACTGTCTTTATCCACATTTCATCTGTAGAATGATTTTCTTACTAAAAAGTCAATGATACAATTCATCAGTTTATGTCTTAAGGGTAGGAGTAAACTAAAAACAAAACAAAACAAAAATACTTCACTATCATAAACTGAAAATTTCATAGATTGAAGGTTTCAGAGGCAATATTTCCATATCTGAATATATTTTCCAAAAGTTAATATTTCTAAAGTAAAAGGGGAATCTTTCTCACTGGCTTTATTTAAGCAGTCATGGCTGCTTGGTGCAAATTTCTTGCTCAAAATATTCTACTAAACTTTGTTCCAGGCATTTGCATGTGCAAACTGGACAGGATATTGTTTTGTGTCAACCACAACTCAATACTGGCTGAGAACATACAGACTATAGCAAGTGGCTATTGACAATTGTTAAAAAGAAACAAGTTTCCTGAGAATGCAAGCTGGTGCAGCCACTCTGGAAAACAGTATGGAGGTTCCTCAAAAAATTGAAAATAGAGCTACCCTATGACCCAGCAATTGCACTACTGGGTATTTACCCCAAAGATACAAATGTAGTGATCCAAAGGGGCACCTGGACCCCAGTGTTTATAGCAGCAATGTCCACAATAGCCAAACTATGGAAAGGGCCTAGATGTCCATAGACAGAATGGACAAAGAAGATGTGGTATATATCTATACAATGGAATACTACTTAGCCATGCAAAAAATGAAATCTTGCAATTTGCAATGAATGACATGGATGGAACTAGAGGGTATGATGTTAAGTGAAATAAGTTAATCAGAGAAAGACAATTATCACATGATCTCACTGATATGTGGAATTTAAAAAACAAGGTGGAGAATCATAGGGGAAGAGAGGAAAAAATGAAACAAGATGAAACCAGAGAGGGAGACAAAACATAAGAGACTTTTAATCTTAGGAAACAAACTGAGGGTTGCTGGAGGGAAAGGTAGTGGGGAGATGGGGTAGCTGGGTGATGAACATTGAGGAGGGTATGTGTTGTAAGGAGTGCTGGGTATTATATAAGCTGATGAATCACAGACCTGTACCCCTGAAACAAATAATACATTATATGTTAATTAATTGAATTTAAAAAGAAAAGAAAAAAAAAGTTCCCAAATGGAGTCAATTTTCTTAAGCCCCACCAAGACTTAATACCTAACCTAATTGTAGTTTCAGCCTCAATCAGGAGTGGCATTGTAAACCAATCAGAATTTCCAGATCAGCACTAGTGAAGTAATCTGCATGATAAAATCCCCAGCCTTTCCCTAAGGGAATGTAACCTCCCCTAAAATAATCCACTCTTTTGAATTTCTTGTCCCACCCTACTTTTGCCTATAAAAACTTCCATTTTGTACAACTCCCTAGAGCTCCCTTCTGTTTGCTACATGGAAAGCTGCCCAATTCATGAATTGTTGAATAAACCTCATGAGATTTTTTTTATTTAATCTATTGAATTTTGTTTTTTAACACAAGCTAAAGAATTCGCAATTATTACTGTTGCAAAATCAATTACCTCAATGAAAAACACGGGATAGATTATTTTCCTTCCTGAAAAGTGTAAAAAATTTTGGCATAAAAAGTAATTTTGAACAAATCCACTGAGAAAGGCAGAATTTGCCACCTCAAAATATGCCTCTTTGGTACAAGAATTATTTTGAGCTTGTTATTTTTAAGAAATAGCAGTCATAGAAAAAGCTCTGAAAACTGAAGTTACTCTTTTATAAACAGCATTTACATTCATAGGGGAAATTTCCATTTGTAAGAGTGTCTTCCTCTCTGTTACAGAAAGATGAGGATGATGAAATCATTAGAAACTAGTCTGTGGAAAGACAGTGACCAAATCTGCATAACAACCTTACCCAAGCATACTGTGCTTTGCCTGATAACCTTCCATAACAGCCTCATACCCCATTTTCTTTTGTCTTTAGCTGGAGAAGCTATTTAAGGTGATGGCTTAGATCATTTCAGAGTTACTCAGTTTTCCTGGGTATCTCCCATGTATACCTAAAGTATACATGCTATTCAATATCCATTTGCTTTTCTCCTGTTAATCTACCTTTTGTTATGGGTGGCCTTACACTCAATTCTTCCCCACAACATCCTTCTGTTTATTGTCATATAAACATATTTTCTATAATTATTAAAATACAAACTTTGAAAAAATATTCTAAGTAGATTAATTAGTTGGTATAAAAATTAAAAGATTGGTTTGTTAAAAGACTAGTTTGGCTTCTGTGGACTCCTTTGGATAGGGTAGGAGACCCTGAAAAGTTAGAGGTATGTTTTCCATTTTCTTTATGTATTCCTCTTATTATCACTTTCTCTTGCCTGTGCAAAGTACCATATTAGGTCAGATATGCAGATAAAAATCATTTCTGGTTATGATTTTACTCTTTATTACTATAGAGAGAAAAGTGGTATTTGCAAGACACAGTGTGTACATGTCCAAGAAACTCTAAGAGTTCCAGTGCCAATTTAATCATTAGACCACTGGTGTAGGCCAGTTAAGAGGATATTTAAAGCAATCCTATCTACTGAGTTCACAGTAGGCAAGATCAAGACTTAAAGAAAATACTGTTGAGCAAAACCAAATACATTTAGCAACTTTTACAAGTCAAAGTCAATGCATCCATTGGTGCATTCAGAATTAGTAATTGTACACACAAGTATCTATTTTGTACCAATGAGCATCTGCTTGCATATAAAAATGTTCTGGTTAATGGAAAAGGAAATTCCAGAGAAATAGCAACACCCGTCATTAAAGTTTAGCTCTTAAATTAATACAGAGTCCCCTACATTAAAATCTAAGTAAGAATAACCAACCACATGTGTCATCGAGCACCTAGTGGATATATTTATATATACATAACACACTATATATATATATATATATATATACACATAGTCAGTGGAAAGACAGTGACCAAATTTGCATAACAACCTTACCCATGTGTACCGTGTATAGAAACAATATGTACACACACACACATATACACATACATAGTGTGTGTATATGTGTGTGTATCTATCATGATATATAAATGCTTGCCCTAAGAATGCAAGTAACATTGCTGGAAAGACAGAGCTAAATTTGTAAGTTAAAAAAAAAGTTGCTTTTTTTTTTTAAGATTTTACTTATTTACTTGTCAGAGAGAGAGAGAGAGAGAGAGCACAAGCAGGGGAAGCAGCAGGCAGAGGGAGAAGCAGGTTCCCAGCAGAGCAGGGAGCCTGCTGATGTGGAGATCATGACCTGAGCCGAAGGCATACACTTAACCAACTAAGCCACCCAGGCATCCCAAAAAAAGAGTTTAACACAGAGTTTTTTGGGGAAGGGTTCTAATGGAAAGAAGAGAGGATTTAGAGATATATGGTCTAGGTTTAAGCACCAATATTTTGGGTAATAACAATGTCATCTTGGACATGTTCCATAACCTCCCTAATTATCAGTTTTCTCAGCTGTATAAAAGAAATAGTGCTACTGTAGGAAGAAAGAGTTAGGGATTCCCAGAAAAAGACACACAAAACATAGCTTTCTTGACAAAAGAAAAATCATTTTAGGCCCCCTGCCATCTTGTGATCTCTGCTTGACTGGCATTACTTATCCAAAGCACGTTTCTTTCAGAATGTCTTAGGATATATTCAAATTATAGAAGAATAAACCTCAGTAGCTAATGATCTTAAGGGAAAAAAAACAAGAAGGTAAGAACAAACAGCCACTATCAGACCAGGAGATAGTCTAATCTTATCAGGGAAAATAAATTAGTGGTAAAATTCCCAGTGCTGGTTCAATAGTAAAGACTGACCTCAGTGGTAAAAAATGAATGAAATCTTGCCATGTGCAACAAAATGGATGGATCTAGAGAGTATCATGTTAAGTGAAATATGTCATTCAGAGAAAAACAAATATCATATTATCTCACATGTAGAATTTCAGAAACAAAACAAGAAAAGGGGAAAAAAGAGAACCCAAAAAAGACTTTAACTCTAGAGAACAAACTGATGGTTACTAGAGGGGGGGTGGGTGGGGGTAATAAGCAAAATAGGTGAAGGGGATTAAGAGTACACTTGTGATGAGCACTAACATATAGAATTCTTGAATCACTATACAGTACACCTGAAACTAATATAACCCTGAATGTTAACTATGCTTGAATTAAAAAAATAAAAAGATGTGCCTGATGTACATTCTTGAGTTATCTTTGTAGGATCTAAAGCCCTCTGAACATTCAAATACTAGACAAACTATAGCCAGAGAATTGATGATGCTAATCCTTGCCAGAGCCCTCATGACTTCAATCAACTAAGACCTGGACTCTGTCACCTTAAGATGACTTTTGCCCCAATTTCATGCTGAATTCCCCATTGCGCAAGCTTCTTCATGAATATGTATATGCCTTTGGTTAAAACTCCCCCAGTTGTGTTCTTTGAGGAAACATTGTTTTTGGAAATTACCCCAGTGTTCTCCTTTACTTATTGCAAGTAAAACCTTTCTTTTACCTATTCTTTGACTTGACTGTGTTTTTTGACTCAACCCCCACCAAGAGGCAAATCTAGTTTCAGGTAACACTACCAGGAATATCTATGAGCAATCCTGTACAGCACAGTATGTAAGTGAAGATCTCTGGGACTCTTGAGAGACACAAATACCCCCTTTATAGCAATATGAACTTCTGCAGAATCCTCTGGCCTCTGTAGAAATGAAAACTAAAACCTTTGCCAAGGTGAGTGGTGAGCTCAACTGTATTATCGTCTGGCTTCCTCACTTTCCCCAACTCTCCACTATTATGTAAATTACATGAAATTAGGAATCTTTATCTGTTTTATTCATTGATGAGAACCAAGAATTTGACACATAGTATGTGACCAAAATTGTTTCTTAAAGGAAAGGATGAAAGTGTTAATAGATGTTCAAGAGGATTCCTAATTACCATTTTGGGCAGATTTTAGAAGTAAAGACTATACCATAGACATATATATATTAATACTGTAATATACTCGTAGTGTTTGTTAGTTTATTTTATCTAGTGATCAAATGACACTTATAAACTTGGCACCAGTATGTCTATTCAATGGTCCAGCAAGGAAAAGAATAGGAGCTACTGCTAAAGAGAGATAAACCTTAAGGAACTGAGAAGACTGGATTCTCAGAGCAAGAGCTTGAGATGAATTACAAGAGCTCTGAGCCGGTATACTGTTCAAAGCCTGAGAAAGGGTTCTAAGTATTCTCCATCCAACTCCATCCAACAAAGGCTATTAGATTAGCTAAAAGTAAGAAAGAAGTGGAAGTACTTAGATAAATGGAAATGATTCCATGCTACTGTTGCATACTAGTTTCAGTAGCATAAACTACAAACTCTGTAAGAATCCAGAAAACAAAAAGAAAAACAAACTAGAATCGTGGTTAGAATTGAATGAAGTGACAGGAAAAAGGTAGAGCGATCATTTCAGAAGTGAATAAAAGCTTGAGTGGAGACAAAGGTGGGATAAGCTTGATAATTTGCAGGAAACAGAGTAATCAGAACAAAAGAAGAATTTGTTCTTGTGGTTTCCCTCCTATTCTCTAATGTTACTCATGCTACAGAAGAGACTGCAAGGAAGTGTTGAGCCAAATCCCAGATGAATGTATGGGGACTGAATAGGGGCTGGAAAATCCATTTGACAAGGCAAGAGAAAGATGTATCCTATGGATCAACTGGATATAACTTTGGCCAGGTACCAGAGTCAGAATGTTAGCAGATACAACAATTAGGCATTGACACATTAGGACCCAGGGAGCCACTCACGATCATTGATCAGAGAAGCAAATGATGAAAGCAATGTTTAATGAAGTTTAACGGATGGTGCTACCCAGTGGAAAGACAATCAAATGTAGGAAATAGAACTTTAGAGAAATAATGCATAAAGACAGGGAGATTTGCTGTTCTATACATGAAGGGATTTAATCAAAGTGAAAGCAAAATAAAAAGAAGGAAATTATCAATAATTTTTATATGTGACCTGAATATATAAGAAAAAAGAAAGAAAATAATTTTAAAAAACAGCTCAATCATTGTGGTCCTAAAGTCAAAATAGCACAGATTTCCACTAAGGAGAAGGAAAATTTGGTGAGCTAATATCTGTTACATATTTATCATTTACAAAGAATTAAAATTTACAAAGATATTTATCATTTACAAAGAATTAAATTTTTTTTCATATTTATCATTTACAAAGAATTAAAATTTTTTTTTGCATTATTTCATTTACTATCTACAGCAAAACTCTCAAGTATCACCATTTCTCTGTTATAGACAAAGAAACAGGTGGAAAAAGTTTGGATAATTGGGTCATTGTCTAACAAGGAAAATAGACAGGTTTGGTTCAAGTCTATGTCTAATTGTAAAGTCCATATTTTTCTGTAATAAATCTTGTTACAAAGTACCTTTCACTACCAAAAATTAATGTAAAGAAATTAGGGGAAATAACAGTCAAGTCCTAAGAAGATTGTTGTCAAGGTAACAAAACTTTGAATACTTAAAATCTTCAATACATAAACTCATGTTAAGCAAGTGGAAGTTTAAAATATACATGCACATAAAATATAAATATTAAAAGTGAAACAAATGCTTGGCTGAAGTTAATGGTTCTCCTTGCTATTGTAAGAAATATAAAGGCCTTTGATAAACTTTTTAGACTTAATTTTGAGGTGATGTGGTCCATTCCTAAGTCAGAGGTGATTTATTTAGAGTAGAAGGAATGAATAAATGAATTTTTCTATACCATCACCAGCTTAAGTGTAACTTAGCCTGAGAACATATATATAGACACACACACACACACACACACACACACACACAAACACACACTGTTGACTGCAAGCTGGAGAACCAGGAAAGCTGAGGAGTAATTCAGTCACAGTCTAAAGGCCTGAGAACCCAGGAAGCTGTCATGAATCCCAGTTCAAATCCAAAGGCCCAAGAACCAAGTTCAGGCCAAATTCACCCTTCCACTGCCTGCTTATTCTATCTGGGTTCTCAATGGATTGGATGCCCAAACACCTTTTTGAGGACAAATTTTTTACTCAGTCTATCAATTCAAATGCTAAACTCTCTGGAAGCACCCTCACAGATACACCCAGAAATAATATTTTACAGAATCATATAGCCCAGTCAACTTGACACAAAAATTAAACATCACACAGTGGTTACATAAAAAGACCAAAAACGCATAAATCCACATAAAACTGAAGATTTCTCTCATAGCAGGGAGTTTACTGGAATTAGAGACCTGGAAACGAGCTTAAAATGTTGATATGCTATTTAAAATTTTTATGGATTTTTTTGCGGGATGGGGGTAAGGAAAATATGTGCATTTAAATGAAAGTTGTGGGGGAAAAGAGAGTATTTGTAACTTTTCAGATATACTCCATAAATATAACTATTCCTGTAAATATAACTAATGTTCAAGTTTTATATTGCATATGTTGTGTGGACTCAACATCATTTTGTCTTTTATACCAGTCAAATAATCTTACAAAGAATGCTTATCTAGAATGCAGATGGGTTTTGTTTGCTTTGTTTTGTTTTTTAACTCTGCTAGAAAATGGAAAATAAAGAAACAATTAAAATCCAGCATCAGTTATTTAATTTGTATGAATAGTTTTCAAATCTTTGAGTTTATTAAATGATTATCCTTTATTTCAAGAAAAAGTTTTCATCTAGGGGCGCCAGGGTGGCTCAGTTGTTGAGTGTCTGCCTTCTGCTCAGGTCATGATCCCAGGGTCCTGGGATCAAGCCCCGCATCGGGCTCCCTGCTCCGCGGGAAGCCTGCTTCTCCCTCTCCCACTCCCCCTGCTTGTGTTCCCTCTCTCGCTGTGTCTCTTTGTCAAATAAATAAATAAAATCTTAAAAAAAAAAGAAAAAGAAAAAGTTTTCATCTATACAATTCTGCAACTGAAGTGATATTAAAATAAAATTTCCTGTTATGCTAAATGAAAGTGTCAAATAATATTTGAAGGTTTTTATTTTTTTATATTTTTTTAAAGATTTTATTTTATTTTTTTAAAGACTTTGTTTATTTATTTGACAGAGAGAGACACAGCAAGAGAGGGAACACAAGCAGGGGGAGTGGGAGAGGGAGAAGCAGGGTTCCCATTGAGTAGGGAGCCCGATGCGGGGCTCGATCCCAGGACCCTGGGATCATGACCTGAGCCGAAGGCAGACACAACGACTAAGCCACCTAGACGCCTTTTGAAGGTTTTTAAAGCCAACTCATGTGACATTAGCCCTAGCCTTGGTTTCTTCTTACCTGAGTAAATGGGTAAAAATAATTAAATTCATTCAGGTAACAAGCTGGTGGAGACCGTGACCAATGGTTTCTTGATTGAAACTTGCTAAACATTTCTTTGGTTGAAGCAGGGTTAATTCATACTTTAGCACACATTTTCATTTATCAAATAACAAAATAAAGTTTTGACTTCTCCAATTAAATTTTGGACCAAATGATGTTAAAATAAATAACTAAAATCCATCCTGTGATCTTCCAAAAAATTTGAAAGACAAATACAGTTCTATGTTGAAACAGTTAAATTTCCCTCAAACTCAAATTATCAATGTTAAAATGTAAGATCCAATAGTTTGAAATAAAAGATTCTATAATTTAATAAATATTGACCACTAACTTATAGCAAAATCTTTGACTCTAAGTTGTAGGAAGACATGATGGGGTGTGTATATTATATATAATCATAAATGCTTAAGGCTAAAAAAAGAAAATAAAACAACTTTTATTTGATGTGAGAAGAAATCCAAGCTCAGAGAACAAATATATCCAAATCTCCTGGTATTTCCTGACCTTTCCCTGGGGTACCACATCCACTTGGAAACTTATAGACCTGTCTTTCATCATTCTTTTCCACCCTACTTAAGGTCTCCACTAGCTTACTTGGGCCTCTCTGTAAATTGGAAAGAGATGTCTGCTCTAGGCAGATAAATTAGAGAAGTTTCCACCACACTAACACTTCCAGTGGTTCTGGAGTGAAGGGACACTTTTGTGAAGAAAATGTTCCCCACCTTTCTCCTAGCTGATTTAGTCTTTCCCTGAACACAGTGTTAGCCAGCATACACGAGTTAGAATTTCAGAGTCCATTTGCACTTCAACCAGATGTCTTTGTGCGGTGTGCAAAAAAGCACAACCATTTGAGGTTGCTCTCCCATTTTTTGTAACCACACTGTATGTAAACTTTCGTTGTTTTCCTAAGAGTTTAGTGTAATCAACCCAGTTATCTACTTGTACCTCCAGCAATGGGAGTTTTTCCTTAGAAGGATGTTTGTCCTTTACACTATTATCTTCTAATTAGCCTTTTCCATTCACTATGGCACTCTTCTTGTGCTATCCTCCTTTCCATTTATCAACATTTAATTAATTTTCAATGGGTACCTCTAAGTCACTTCTGTTCTTCACTCTTTATTCTTATAAAGATAACTACTTGAACTCAGGAAAACCATCAGACCATATATATAATGAAACATTTTCATATAACAATAGTTTGTCATTTTAAAATATCCTGGGATTTCTTATGCCTTTTTCACCTCAAGAAAAATTCAACCTATTTCTTGTTGTTCCTGAGCACAGAGCTATCTTCCATTTCCCAGACTCCTTTGCAGTTGAATGTGGCCATATGACAGAGTTCTAACCAACAGAATATGAGGGAACTGATTGAGCCACTTCCAGTCCTGGCTGGCCAAAACTTCCTAAGTTGTAATGTTCTTTTCCCATTCACTTATATAATACAGACCAGCACTGCAAAAGTATAGACCATTTAAAGTAGTGACATTAGAAAGGGAGGAGGGGTGCCTAAGTTGCTCAGTCAGTTGAGCATCCAGCTCTTGATTTCGGCTCAGGTCATGATTTAAAGATTGTGAGATTAAGTCCCTCATCAGGCTCTGTGCTGGGCGTGGAGCCTGCTTAACTTGGTGGAGAGAAAAGAGCCCCTCCGGTGCCTAATAAAGTTCTCCAGCCCGCATCTCCTGGAAAGTGAAAGCCTTAGCACCAACTGGTATTGCAGATGCACTACTTTCTCCATTCCTTACTTGCATACCCAATAACGGAATGAATTATTTTAAAATTAGAGATAAATAAGATGTATGTGGTTTTGGAAGCACAGCATCTCTTTGACTATTGCCTATGCATTTCATTCAACAGCTAGCCAGATAGCTTCTGTTTATGAACTTGTGTTTTAGAAATTAATTCTTGATATTGACAGTTCAGAAACATTCAATATAATTGTTGGGACTGATTCTTTCCTCCTCCACTGTGTACCCCTCTTCCCCATATCCTGCAAAGCATAGCAGTTGTGGGCCTTTAAAAAGTGACATGTCCTTTTTCTCACTCATTTCCTCCATCCTGGAGAGATCAGGTTCTAATTGCTTGTTTCCAAGGATTTTGTCTGAAGCCTTGGATCCTGGAAAGAAGCAGCGAGAAACCATCCTCAACTCAAAACTTTCTAGGAAAATCATAAAATTGGTCCATTCAAAGGGTAGAGTTGGGTCCATGATGTTATTGTAGGAGGTAGCATATGAGATGATTCAGTAAGATAAAATAATAGTTTTGTTGTAAATATCATACTTTTCATAATCTGTTTTATCATACATGCAGACTCACCATACTATACTGATTTGTGAATAAAGATTGAAAAATTGGTATATCAAAAAAAAGAAAAGATTATCTTTCCCCACCTCTCTCTCCCCCATTAAAAAAAAAAAGGAGGAAAATCACCAAGTAAGAGCCATTTCTCCACTGTGCAAGCAAAAAAAAACCACATCAATTATGTTTGAGTCATTATGTATTTAGGGGTCATTTTAGCAGGCATTATCTTAACTAATACATAACCATTACTTTAAATTAGAAAATAAAATATCTTGCCTTGAAAACAAGAAGAAACTTCTTAAGCAATGATAGATTCCAAATTATATATTTATTAAATTTTTATTTGGATGAATATTTCTGTTTATATATAGATATAAATGTGTTTGTATGTATGAACATATATGTATTCCATATCATATGCCTGTCATATACATGATATATATAATATGTATATTCTGTATATATATATATATATATATATTCTACATAATGTATATGTGTTATTTAATAAAATGTTTTAGCAAGTGAAGAGAAAGACAGAAAACAGCATAGATTGAGAAAAGGTGGTTCTGCCAGAAATAGAAGGGAACCAGATAGAAGGAATAAAAGAATTGTTTGTGTGGTTTGTTTAGTTTTATCAGACACCATATTAGATTTGGGTGTTTCAAAAGATTATATTCCATTCTAACAAAAGTTTTTGTGGAAAAATTGTACATAAATTTTACAAATAAGAAATGTGGTGTTGATGTTTTTCTTCCTAGGGTGATGTCATATTTTAACTAAGTTGTATTCAGGAATTCAGTGAAGTCTGAAATTGGAGAGCTGCTTAAGTCTTAGGATGGCTAAAAGTTTAAACTAAAATAATGTTTGAATATTTTCATGAAACTCTGAAAGATGAACTTTTCAGAAAGTACTAGATTGAGATTCAAGTTAGCCCTTAGTTGTCAGGAATAGATCTTTTGTCTCAATTTATCTTTGCCACTTGAGAGACCTTTCAAAGTGCTGTCCATGTGCCCCCTTTGACTAATGACTTTCAAAGAAAGTTGGACTTAGTAAGATATATATATATGCATTTTCTAAATTAGAGACAAAGGAGTAATGGTCTTATGAAAGCATCTGGCAGCAAGAGTATTTGACTGTAAAGAGTTAGAAAACATTTTGAGTGTAAAACATGTTCATATCTATATAAATGTCCAATAAATAAGACAATCTTACTAATAATTTACAGTGTTGAGTCATTTAAACACAATCAGCAACCATTGCACATGTGAGGAATTTATTTCCATAGTTATGTTTTTCTCAAAAAAATAGCTATTAAATGGGGGTATAATATCTCTATCTCTATCACATGAATTATGAATGATATTTTAATCTAAGATGTTCAATAATATGAGCACAGTATTTCTGAAATTACATGCCTCTTTATAAATTATCTTACGAACATTCATTTAAAGTAAATGGGAAATACTGAAACTTTAAAGTGACTAATTGTCATCCTCTGTTGGATTAAATCAGGAATCATTTCTCTTCACTTGAATGCAAGAAATGAATATCAAAGACAAGAAAGTTATTAGTTCTCAAGTTCAAATCTAAAGTAACTTTCAGAAGAATACAGTAGACACATTTAATGTATCATTTCAACATGACGACACTATTTTGTGAAGGTAAAATTGGTTTATTAGGCATTTATCATTCTCACAGCAAAGGAAACCATCAACAAAACAAAAAGACAACCTACTGAATGGGAGAAGATATTTGCAAATGACATATCTTATAAGGAGTTAATATCCAAAATATATAAAGAATTTATACAACTCAACACACATCACACAGACACACCACACACAATCCTAGCTAAAAATGGGCAGAGGATCTGAATAGACGTTTTTTCCAAAGAAGACATACAGATAGCCAACAGACACATGAAAAGATGCTCAACAACACATCATTCATCATAAGGGAAATGCCAATCAATACCACAATGAGGTATCACCTCACATGACTCAAAATGGCTAGTACCAAAAAGCCAAGAAATAATAAGTATTGGTGAGGATGTGCAGAAAAGGGAACCCTAGTGTACTGTTGGTGGGAATGTAAATTGATGCAACCACTGTGGAAAATAATATGGAGGTTCCTCAAAAAAACTGAAAACAGAAATCCCATGTTCAGTAATTTCACTACTGGGTATTTACCCAAAGAAAACAAAAACCACAATTTGAAAAGATATATGCACCCTTATATTTATTGTCGCATTATTTACAATACCAAGCTGTGGAAGCAATCCAAATGTCCACTGATAGATGAATGAAAAAGGAAGATGTGGTATTATATTTATAATGGAATATTACTCAGCCATAAAAAGAACGAGATCTTGCCATTTGCAACAAAACCAATGGACCTAGAAGATATTATGCTAAGTAAAATAAGTCAGAGAAATAAATAATATTATGATTTCACTTATATGTGGAATCTAAGAAAACAAAACAAACAAACAAAAACTAAATGGACTCTTACATACAGAGAACAACAGGAAATTGCCAGAGGAGATGGGTGAATGGAATAGGTGAAGGCAAGTAAGAGGTACAAACTTATAAGTATTGGTGAGGATGTGCAGAAAAGGGAACCCTAGTGTACTGTTACTTACACTATTTTACTTACTTAAAATAAATAAGTCACAGAGATGAAAAGTACAGCATATAGAATATAGTCAATAATATTGTAATAATGTATGATGTCAAATGGTAACTATACTTACTATGGTGAACAATGAGTAATGTACAGAATTGTTGAATCACTGTATCATACAACTGAAATTAACATCACATTTTGTGTCAACTATACCTCAACTTAAAAAAGGAAGTATTTGTCACTCTGCATCAAAAACTGCTTCAGAGAAAAAAATCAGGCCCATATATTTGATGCTCTCTTACACTCCTTGTTTTTTCACACAAATTTGAACATATAGCAAATGCTCACGCTCTAAGTCAATGAATTGGTTCCCAATGACAAGAATAATATGAACTTCCAATTTGCTTATAGTAATGTTCCTGAAAATGGAAATGGAATATGGAATTTACAAGCAAACCCAGGGTAAAATGCAGTATCATTGGATATGAAAGTAAAAACTCAATGTATACTTATGCTATACAACAGTAAAAATGTAAAAAGCCTAATTTTTAAATCTTACAATGTATATTTTGGGCACAATATTTATGAACCAAGCACTGGGCTAAGAACTGCATGTATTATCTTCTTTAACACTTGCAACCATTTCATGTAAGATATAAGAATATGTTCAGTTCTAAAACTTTAATTTTTAATCTTTTTTTAGATTTACTTATTTTAGAGAGTGCATGCACATGAGAATGGGCGGGAAGGGCAGAGGCAAGGGAGAGGGAGAGAATCTCCAGCAGACTTCCCACTGAGGATGGAGCCCGACACCGGGCTCCATCCCAGGACCCTAAGATCATGACCTGAGCCAAAGTCAAGAGTCAGACACCTAACCAACTGAGTCACCCAGATGCCCCAAACTTTTTACATTATTATTTTTTTTTAATAAATAAGTTTAATGCTTATCTTGGTCTAGGCAGTATTTAAGCATGTCATAAATATGGACTCAATCCTTATTACCTCTAAGTAGATGCCATTGTTATTCACACCTTGCATATAGAAACTGTGCCAAAGAGAGATTAAATAATTTGCCCAAACTTTCACAGCAATTAAGTGGAGTAGAGGTTTAACTCTGGGCACTCTAGGGGCGCCTGGTTGGCTCAGTCGTTAAATGTCTGCCTTCGGATCAGGTCATGGTCCCAGGGTCCTGGGATCGAGCCCTGCATTGGGCTCCCTGCTCCACAGGAAGCTTGCTTCTCCCTCTCCCACTCCCCCTGCTTGTGTTCCCTCTCTTGCTACCTCTCTCTATCAAATAAATAAATAAATAAATCTTTAAAAAAAAAGAAAGAAAAAGTTAAAAAAAATCTAGGCACTCTGTCTTTAGAGATTAGAGTGGTTAAGACATTTATCTAAGAGCAAACAGCTAATAATTGATAAGAAAGAGATATTAATCTGAGGTCTAACTATAAAATTATACTTTTATAACCGGACAAGAGAGTCCTTTTCCCTGGCTTCTAAACTTTTTTTTTTTTTTTTTTTTGGAGGGGTGCTTCTTCAGCTGTGCTCCTTTCTATAGGGAAAGGAGTACACAGGGCAGAGAGGATATACATCCTGGGAGCCCATCCCATCCCTCTTTGAACCCTCATGCTGGTACTTGAGACTTCATTGCCCTGCACAGAAGACTCTTATCTGCTTCCACAGCCTGCTCAAGCCTCTTCTCCAGCCATACTTCCAGGGTGTCTAACGTTAGGCCCAAGGAATTACCGAGAGTAGCTTTTGAAGGAATGTAAACTGAAATTAAATGTGCAGTCTGAGGGCCTACAAGTGTGCTCTTGGGGCTGGTCCTTGGTGTACAATGGGTCTAGAGCCTTGCAGCTGGCTGTTTCCATGGCACCATGGTTTCTAAAATTTCCAAATCAAAACCTGGACATCCAGGTCATTATGAAGGTATATTTGTAAAGATAGAAGGAAAGAAAGTATTTCATCTATTTTCTACTCTTTTCTTGTATTGTAGAAATACTGGTGATCGTTCTTTTCAAAAAACACATCCTTATTCTTTATGATATTCTACTTCTTCAAATCTAATGTAAAATGTGTGGATGAAAATGGTGGAGCACACAACCTTATTATTAACAAGGTAAAAGAAAAAAGTGTTTCCGAGCACCTGAGTGGCTCAGTCGTTAGGCGTCTGCCTTTGTCTTGGATCATGATCCCAGAGTCCTGGGATCAAGCCGGAATCAGGCTCTTTGCTCAGCGGGAAGTCTGCTTCTCCCTCTCCCACTCTCCCTGCTTGTGTTCTCTCTCTTGCTGTCTGTCTCTCTGTCAAATAAATAAAATCTTTAAAAAAAAAAAAAGAAAAGAAAAAAGTGTTTCCCTCCCCTTCCCTCAACTCTATTTTATTTATTTATTTATTTATTTATTTATTTATTTATTTATATTTTTTTAATTAGGGAGGGGGGTAGAGGCAGAGGGACAGACTCCACACTGAGCACAGAGCCCTATGTGGGGCTCGATCTCACAACCCTGAGATTATGACCTGAGCTGAAATCAAGAGTCAAACGCTTAACCAGCTGAGCCACCCAGGCATCCCTCAACCCTATTTTATTAATGTTTCATTTGACAGATTACTCATAAGTTAATGATCTGCAGGGGAGTCCCAAATTAGGGGATGGAGATCTAATGTCATGATATAAAGAATAATGAAGCAATTCTTAAATCATTTAGCTGGTAGTGCATCTAAAACCAGTGCACTAAAATGTAATCAACTTCAGGGTTCTCAGCCTTTCATCAGCTTTTCAGCTTTCATCAGCTACCACCGTTTTCTCAAATCCTTTGTCGAATGTAAGTAAACACAATGACTTCAAGTTTCCTTGTAAATTTTTAAGTATTGATTGCAATTTTTTTTTTTGCTATTGAAATACACCCCATATATAATTTGCTTTCACTATACTTTATAAGAGGAAGCAAAAGTTTGTTCCTGGTTATTCCTTTAGTTTAGCTATATCTTTCCTACAGTGTCTCATAGTGAAGAAACAGTTGATCCAAAAATGCTTTGATTTCAGACTAAACTATAAAAACTTAATATTTTATTAACTTTGACATCAGTAAGAATATATGAAGAACTAAAAACATATACTAAGACTAGCCAAAAAGAATAAGGAAGAAGAGACCATCATAAAACATCAACATTTCTTACCAAAAGTGGAATTTTTCAATTTAAAAAATAATTAATTTTTGATTAAAAATTAAAATACTTTGGGGCACCTGGGTGGCTCAGGCGGTTAAGCGTCTGACTCTTGGTTTCAGCTCAGGTCATGATCTCGGGGCTGTGGGACTGAGCCCTGCCTAGGGCTCTGCGCTGGCTTGGGATTCTCTCACTCCTTCTCCCTCTGCCCTTACCCCTACTTGTGCTATCTCCTTCTCTCTCTAAATAAAATATAGTTTTTTTAAGATTTTTAAAAATTTATTTGTCAGAGAGAGAGCACAAGCAGGGGGAGCAGCAGGTAGAGGGAGAAGCAGGCTCCCTGATGAGCAGGGAGCCTGGTGCCGAACTTGATCCCAGGACCCTGGGATCATGACCTGAGCCAAAGGCAGATGCTTAACTGACTGAGCCATCCAGGCATCCCTCTAAATAAAATGTTTTTTTTTAAAAAAGTTAAAATACTTCTACTTTGAAAGTTGAGCTCTGAAAATCTCAGTCATACATGAGCATAAGCAATGTACTATACTGTACAGAGCCAATCAGCAGATGAACTTTATATGCTTCAGGAAAAAACAGAGCTAATACAGAAAAAGTTCAGAAACTTTTTGTATTCTATTTAAAAAAGTTTTCTGTGTGATTTTTTTGAATAGTTTTTTTATTAGAAGATCATTATTTTAGGATGGTGAAATGGAAATACTTGGGATATCTACCTAGGTTCTTTAAGACATCCCCAATTCTATAGGAAGAAGCCAAACTGGAAGACATAATCAGATTTCAACTTTATCCACCCAGAAATTCTGCTTTCTCAGCATGCTACTATTACATGGTTAAGTTCAGCTGTCTAGTTAGAGACCATGGCACTACTGTGGACACGCCCCTGTCTTCCTAAATCTTAGTCTTTAAACTCATCCTTTTGTGGTACATCAGGTGATATTTAATTTAAGGTATAGTCTCTCAACTCCCTATTTTATTTACAATAACAGACAATGAATATTAGTTGCCATTTGGCACTAAAAACAAAAGTGAAGGAGATAATCACCAAACTGCCTACAAACAACAATCTATAGGGGAAATGAGAAATGCAGTCTATCATTTCACGGTTTGCCCACATAATCCCAAGAATCAGGATGTTCAGACAAATGGAAGATGATATGGATTTTTTGGTTGTATATCACATGAATACTGGCAAAAAACAAAATAGAACCATGCATGTGGTCCACTAACAAACTGATTCTGTTACTCAAAGAAACATTTAGACAAACAGATGGTTGTAGAATTTCAGCATAGGTTGCAAAAAGCCTTCTTATTTGTATTGTATTATGGTGTAAACTGTGATTACACAATGCCAGGAAAGTGAAATATTTAAACAAGTGTTCTGTTTGCTGGATAAAATGTTTGAGTAACTTCTTCCCTCCACCCTCACACTCCCCAAACCCTCCTACACAACAAACTAAATCAAGGAATCTAGGAACTTGTGTGTCTTATCACACCAACGTCTAATTGATGTGGCTAAATGGTAATCAAAGAACCATTTTAAGAAAGTCTGTGGTCAAAATCACTTTTCTTTTACTGTGAGATCTTATACTTTGTAGTTGCATAAATACACACTGATGGCAACATTCAGAAGGTCTATTTATATCCTTGGAGAGGAAGAATAGTTAACAGTGTCATGATTTTTTTTTTTCCATCGCTTTTGTCAAAAAATCATTTAAGGTTTTTAGCTTCCAAAATAGCTTTGAGCCCATGTTAGGGTTTACCAAATCTGATTCTAAAGAGGAAAATGAAATAAGAGTGCAGTTTAGACGTGCTTGAAAGAGCTATTTAGTTAGAACAGAAATGGGAAAAAAATGGAAAGCAAAGCAACACATTTCAAGAATTTGCATATCTTTTATCTTTGCTATTTGGCTAATTCATGTTGATAAAACTATATTGATGAATATTAATGTCTTATATGTGTAAATATATATCTGCAACATTAAATGATGCAAGAATAAATATTCAATGGGAACATATCTGAGTAGAGATTCTATGTGAAGGGCAAATGTGTATGAGAATTTATAATGCTGGATACTGGAGAGAAAACAGTAAGTGGAACATTAACTCCTACCCCTTGAGAAGCTGACAATTTATGCTTTTGTAATTGCCCTATTTTGATAGATAACCAAATATGGGACAGAATAAATCATGTGGGCTAGGTTGTATAGGAAAAGTTCACGTCATAAGTTAAAGAGTCCATCCCTGGACTGGGCCCACTGATTTCAAGAATTTTGTAGAATCATGTCCAATAAAGTTATCAATTTTACATTGTTTCCACCATCAGTATGCCAACTGAGAGGATCAATACCTGCTTTGGGTTTAGTTTAACACTGACATCAAGTTTGTAGAGGTGGAAAGCAGGTTTCATTCATATCTCTTATGTTTTTAATTCATCAACAGTAATCCTTTGTCACCTTGACCTCTAGTTCCAGGGTTCCTGAATCTAAATAGTCCTTAATGTCTCATATTGTTAATGTTAATAATAACTGCCAGAATAGCATTTACTCAATGTTTGTACTGTATCATACACTGCTCTTAGCATTTTCCATGTGTTAAACCATTAAATATTTAAAATAATCATATGGAGTAGGGAGTAAAATTATTCTCTTTTTACAAGATGAAATATTTGTTTTTGAAGTAATCAATACCCAATTAATTAATCAACTAATTCAATTAACAATTTATCAAATACTGAATACTCTGTTCTAGGCATTAAAATGGGAATGAGGGGACAACTTCTAAAAAAAAAAAAAAACACTGTCTTCGTTCAAAGTTTATAATCTAATGGTCAGCAATTAAATTAACCACAGCTATAATAAAATAGCTTCTAATAAATGTATTATAGAGAATGCCTTGAAAGGTCACAAAAGAAGGCCATTTAAAATAGTCAGGAAGGGTCTTGAACCATTTCCCAGTATAGAGACCCTTAATCAAACAACAGTTATAAAGGAACAAGTCTGTGTGGGGAGTGAAAGTCATTCTAGGCAAAAAGAATGATATTCATGAATATAACTTGATTATTTGACAACAGTGAATCTGTATGCAGTCATTTGTACTTTTGATAAGTTGGGGATTTTGATCAGATGCTCTCCAAGGATGATGAAAGAAGGGGGCTCTTAACCAGTGAGGAAGTCCAACCAAATGCCCAGCAGCCAAATTCAAGGTATTTTGTGTCCTGTTTAATTAACATCAAATCTCATAATGTGATGAAAACTGTTTCTGTTTATTAAAAATAAATAAAAGTTAAAAGTATGATTAAATTTGATGTGAACACATAATTAGAATATTTGATGGTGGGTAGGGTGAGATCCTAAAAAAAACCTGATCTTGCAAAATACAGTTCTCCAAACTGTTAACTTTGCAGTTCAATCGAGTTCTGTGTAAATATATGTGATTCTCCTCTAATTGCTTCTTGCTACTAGAATTGTTACAAATATGGTGCTGCAGTTTAATAGACAAAGCATATTACCTAGAATAGCAATTTACAGAACTTATTTTTATATTATAATCACTCCATGATCCATAATTGTCATACTAAGTACTTCAAGTAAGCAGGATAGCATAACATTTAGAGCATTAACTCTTGAATCAGGCCTACTTAGCCTTCTCTAATGTTGGCAGTGCAGATAATCCCAACAGAGCCTTACACTGTAGGAACCAATCACCAAAATCTTACCATTCAGGTTTCTCAGGGCTGGAGGTTAGTTACCAGTTTTAATTTTTTAGGTTTGTGTCAGTCATCAGTTCTTTGTAATTATTACTACAGGAAAAACATTTCAAACCTAATCCTATGGAACCTTCAAAGCCTTCTCACTGAATTAGGAAACAAAAGGCAGCCCCCTTATTTTCCTCTCTCTATAGGGACTTACATCATGGAAACGCCTCTCTAAATAAATCTCTTTCCCAGTATGCTTTTCTACTCTCTTGATCCATTTATATTCTAGAAGTGGGTGAATGAGTTCAACAGTTATGAAACAGGTTCTCCTTCATTCTCTTTATAAAATATATATGGGGTCAAAGGATGCATTCTGTTTTACTTTCCTTTTTGTATTATTAAAACATTCAAAATGGTGGCAAGAAGTGTGCATTCTAGCATCTTATTATATGAGAGATTGACACTAAATCCAATGCTATGAATTTTAATATTTCCTTCAGCAGTTCTCTTATAAGTTTTACATATAATTTTAAAATTAGAGAAATAAAAGCTTTGAGCCTGTTAGAGTCAGATTTAGCAAACCCTAAAGAGAGAAATGAACAAAAGAGGGAAAATCAAACAACACTATTGAGGCTTCCTTGTACACTGAGCGTGAACCAGACTCTCAGGTTACATGAGTAAACACAATGATACATCCAGCATCAATAAGCTTTTAAAGGCATTGTTTAAGTTGATACAACCTCTTTAGAAAAAAAAGATGATAAATTACCTAGCAAAAGCCATATGAATATGTATCATCATTATTCCTATAGTGTGTTTGCGTGTTCAAAATGTATTATAAGCTTATCTCCAATACAATTAATTATAAAGAGATAACTAGATAAGCAAACATAATTAGGAAACAACATAAAGACATCATACAGAGGAGTGGCATAGTGAATTATGGGATATTAACAGAGAGTAATCCAGCATAGTTGTTCATAATTAGAAAAGTCCCAAAGACACAAGCAAAGTATTATTGATTTAAAAAGCAGAAATTTCGGGATGCCTGGGTGGCTCAGTCGGTTAAGCGTTTGCCTTCGGCTCAGGTCATGATCCCAGGGTCCTGGGATCCAGCCCCTCACTGGGCTCCCTGCTCCGCGGGAAGACTGCTTCTCCCTCCCCCACTCCCACTGCTTGTGTTCCCTCTCTGGCTATGTCTCTGTCAAATAAATAAATAAAATCTTAAAAAATAAAAATAAAAAGTTGAAATTTCATGTACATGGTGGTTGCAACTACGTAAATTCCACATACATGTATGCATCTGACTTCTTTTGTTGTTATAATACATTATCAAAAGTTTAGCCAAAACAACAGAGATTTATTATTTCATAGTTCTGAAGATCAGAATTTCCACACAAGTCTCATCAGCTAAAAGCAAAGTAACTGCAGGACTGAATTCATTGTAGAGTTTCTGAGGAGAATCAGCTTCTAAGCTCATTTAAGTTGTTGGCAGAATTCAGTTCCACGTGATTGTAGGACTAAGATCCCGATTTCCTTGCTGGCTGTCATCAGGGTTATTCTCAGTTTCTAGAAGCCACACAGTCCTTGATTTGTACCCCTCTTCCTTTATCTTCAAAGCCAGCAATCATGGGTGGTGTCTTCACACTTTGAATCTCCTCCTCAGCTTTATCTCTTTTCGGCTTTCTTTTCCTTCTCTCTAACTCTAGATGGAAGATTGTCTGCTTTTAAGAGCTCATATTGGATTAAATTGGGCCTACACAGATAATCCAGGATAATCTGCCTATTTTAAAACAGTAAGTTTAATTGCATCTCCAAAGTCCCTTTTGACATAGATAATAATATAATATATGTGCACATGAGCAGAGAGTGTGGACATGTTTAGAGGATCCGTTAATCTGCCTTTCAAAATGTGGATAGTGGACAAAAGTTCATATGTGAGACGAAAATAATTACATTAGGATAGCAAAAGAGCTTTTCATTTCTTAAAATACCCTTTAGTTTGCTCTACTATATTCTCAGAAATAAGAGGAAATTCATCACATTTATTAAGTTCTGACACTTCAGTTCAAATATATATATGTGTGTCTGACTAATTCATGAACTTAAACGCATATGACTATTTCTGCATTGCAGTACTTACTATCGTGGTAGCAGATTGTTATGTAATAAATCTTAAATATTCAATGTACAGCTTTAATAGGAGACCAACACTGCAAAATCTAGTCATTTTTTAAAGCATTTTTTTTAAAGATTTTACTTCATTCATTTGAGATACAGAGATACAGAGATACAGAGAGAGAGAGAGAGCATGAGGAGGGGGAGAGGCAGAGGGAGAGGGAGAAGCAGGCTTCCTGTTGAGCCAGGAGCCCGATGTGGAGCTTGATCCCAGGACCCTGGAATCATAACCTGAGCCGAAGGCAGAGGCTTAACCACCTGGGCCACCCAGGCACCCAAATCTAGTTATTTTTAATGAAATTAACAAAAATTATAAAATTTATAAGAGGCTCATAAGATTATGTAGCTGGGTATAGCTTACAGCAAAACAAAATAGTAGATGAAATTTTATGCAGTCAAGGAAATAAAGAGAAAAGTACTGCTTTAGGTACTTTTACTTAAACTCTGTTCCAGCATTCTGCAAATTGAGCAAGAGATTAATGATAATCCTATCACAAAACCTTTTGAACCAACAATTAGGTATACAGAAATAGAAAGTGATGCTCAGAAATTAGCTAAGATTTGTAAGGAAAAAGAAAATAAAAGAAATCCCTAGAAGGCAAAATGTTTTTAAATACCGGTACAAACCCATGAAGTAACACCCTAAGAACTAAATGAAAGCTCAAAACCTTATCTAGATGGTAGTCATACTGAAAGTTTTCTCCTGCAGTTACTGTAGACACAGAAAACAAAAACAAAAACCCGTTCATTACTATGGCTCATCATGCTTTAGTAATTTGTATCCCCAGAGGTTGTACCAGTCTTACAAACCAAAAAAAATTCTAGAGTGTTAAAAGAAATTAGTCCACAGATAAAAGTAAATCACAGTCATAGTTGATTATACTGCTAGGTGAGAAGTCCTTTCCCCAGATCAGAGTAGAAAATCTAGCTTAAAGTCCCCTTTATGAGGATACTTAATTCAAAAGGAGTTAAGCATTGTTCTGTAGCTGTTCCATTTCTATCAGACTTACTCCCTTCACAAAAGAAAGAAAAGAGAAAAAAACCCTTCACTCACTGTAAAACTGAATTTAATATAGAAGGCTGCATTTATTCCACACAACTACCTCATAAGATAGGTATTATTCCTATCACCTCACAGATGAGGCAGTTGGGGCTCAGTTGCTTAATTTACTCAAGGATGGTTAGTTATTTCTGGGAAAATAAACTGGATATCTTTCCCCTAATTATTTCTGCTCTCTCTCCTTCTCTTTTTTTCCACTGCATTAAAAACAAACAATGGAAGATTTGAATGCGTAAGACCATTCAAATTAATAAGATTACAATTACTCATTAAATATTCCATTATTATAAAACAATTGTGAGCAGAAAGGTATAAATGACTTATCTGCTATATCTAAGACTCTGTTGGATAAAACCAAAAATGCAATATTCTCCTTAATGATTAAGTAGAGAACTATAGGATTCCAATGGTGTGAGCCACAGGAAATAGGTTGCAACATGCTCTTTTTATTGAAAAAGCACATTCCAAGTGTGAAGAATATTTATATTTCAGGTATACAGTCAAATAAAAGCATATAGTTTTGGTTTCTGCTTAGGAGACAGAGAAATGGAGAGGACTGCACCTAAACTTACAACAGTAAAACATGCCAAACAAAATGCAAGCTTATGACTTTTTTTGAGTATATCAGAGAGCTGAGGCAACTATCCAGCCCAAAATAGAAGAGATAGGTGCCTACAAAGGGAGACAGGATGTGAACAATTGTTTACCTGGAGCAGACATAGCCAGACACAAATGGAAGATTTCAGTTAGAACAGTTAATGAATTGGTGGAAGAGGAGACATAGGTTGTTGAGTGTGAAGCCTTTGGGGGCTGCAGATATAGGGGAAATCTGTATCTTTTTTAAAACTATTTTGTTCTCTGCCATGTATCCACAAGAGTGGCAAGAATCCCAAAATAAAACATCCTTCTTAAGAGAGGGTAACAGCAACTACTGTGTGAGAGAGACAAAATCTGCCTAGACATTTATTTCCTTTGTTTGCTATGGAACAAAAGCTTCAATATGGAATGGGAAGGGACAATTAGGGAGGCCATAGTTAGCTTCTGTTGCTGACAAGTTGGGAATTCAGTAGTAGAAACATGTAGATTAGCATTAATGAGAGTGGATTCCATGGTATTCTAAACTCCAGAAAGTTTAAGTTTTCAAGATTCTCAAGTTCATCTACCCACATTCCCCATCCCAAGTTTCAAGGTCCCACAATTTCCCTATTAGTTTCCTGATTTGGGCACACTGGATTTACTTCAACTGAGAATCCAGTTTTCTTTAACTCCAGTCAATCTTATAAACAGGTTGTGTGCCTTATTTTCAGGGTTATGTGTTCTTGAAATTGAAAGAGGTAAATGTCTCTTTAAATGATACAGAGGAAGCTCTCCAATTCTCACATTTTGCTTCAAAATGTGAATTAATAGATCTGAGACTCTCATTTTTCTATCCAGTAAATCGATGGCTTTTAGCAACAGGCACTAAATTCCAGACTACAGAATAGTTACTCATTCCCCCGTGCTTTCCAAATTCCAAAGATTCTGGCCGGCTATGCACCGCCTTCATCCTGTATCTGTTCCAAATTCACTATAGGTAAACATCTTGGCAAATATACTGCTACAGCCTTCCAGGAACTATCAAAACTCCATTTACCACCAGTGATGGTGTCCTTATTGCCATTGGTTGGTGCATTCACCTCCAGAATCCTATCCTTAGAGTTGGCTCCCTAGGGCCATGCCTGGCACTAACTCTCTTCAGTTAGATTCCCTAGAAACAGAGGTAAAGATAGGATTTCTTTTGAAAGCTATTTATTGATAGAGTGCTCTCCAGGGGGGAAAGAAAAAAGTTAAAACCTGTAAGTAAAAGAGCAAAGTCAGGCACTAAAGGGAGGAAAGCTGAGAAACAATACAGTTTCTGCAAATGCTTAGCTTTGGCCTCACAGTGGGAGATATTTGGGAACAAATTAATCAGCAGTGTTGCCCTCTTTGGTGGCATAGGATTTCTCTTTACTTCCCTGTAGCACTCAGTCACTGGCTCTGAGTTAGCCAGGGAAGGGGTGGGGGGTCAATATAACTCCCAGTTAGAAAGTGCTCTAATCAGTGGAGGTCAATTTTCTGGAGGAGGCAGGTAACTGTGGACCATTACAAGCTGATAGCAACTGGGTAATGTGTATGCCAGTCAGTAAGGGGGATACTGGAGATTTCAGCCCAGGGTTTATGGGTGGGCCAACACAATCTCTCCTACAGGGATAAAGTCCTTTTGATCCTTTCACGCTCTCTTGCTAGCTCTCTCTCCCTCCATCTTCTAAGACCTCTCTCCTCCACTCTTGTTCACACACACACACACACACACACACACACACACACACACACGAGAGTTTTCCTTTTTTGCTTTCAGCGCAGGCTAGTTATGCTTGCAGCTGTGGCAAATAAAGTGGGAGAATAACTAAAACATTGAAATAATCACTGAGACACCAACCTAGTGGAGATTAAATATTGTGGAATATGTAGAAGGTAAGTGCTGAAAGTGGTATAGAGACACCAAACATAATGATGGGAGTTGGAACAAGCATGGGCTTGATCTCATCTTGCCATAACAGCGACTGAGTGTCAAGAACACAGATCAAACATCTTAGACCATTTTCAACTTCATCAACTCTTCTTGAGATTCTATGTGGATCTCCAGAAAATATACAAAGAGCAAAACCCACATAGATGATTTCCCAGAGCATCTTGAGGCATTCTCCCAGGAAACAACTGCTTCATACTGTAACAAAGGTGAATCAGACACTGAGTGTAAAGGGAGAGATCAAATAGCATTATCTGCATAGATCACATGCCCATGGTCACCAAAACATGGTGCTTAATGGTCTCTTGTAGGGTCAACAAACTATAGCCCCAGGTTAATTCAGCCCATGGCCTGTTTTTTTTTTTTTTAATGGCCCATGTGATAAGAATGATTTTTCACATTTTAAAGGGTTTTAAAAGAGGAAAGTGAAGCAGGATATGGAACAGACCTCAAAGCCTAAAATATTTACTATCTGGTCCTTCACAGAAAAAGTCTGCCAATGCCTTTCTATGATTCAAGTCATAGAAATCTGAAAATCTCTTCCACCAAAAGAAGGAAGAGCAATATTCTCTAGTACAAAAAATATTCTCTAGTAGTAGAACATAATCTCTATCCCTAATTGCTGATGGTATTTAACTTGGGCCATGAGTAGTAAGGAAATAAATAGTTTTATGTATTACTCCCCTCATGAAAACTACACTTGATATGGCCCTAAATACTCAATAAAATGCTACAAAAATGTGTTTCCCATAATTTCTACATGCTCTAAGGTTCGTTACACCTCTGCATGCATAGGAATCACTGGGAATTTTTATTAAAATGTGGATTCTAAATTCTATCCCAAGAAATTTCAACATAATATATTGGGTAGGGCACAAGAGTCTGTATTTCAAACACCCCCTGGTGATTGTGATACAGGTGGATTATAAACTGCACTTTGAGGAATACATGCAGTGTGGAAAAGCATAAATTTAAAAGTCAGGCAGATTTGTATTTCAAGGCTAGTATACCGATTAAATCCACAAATACTTTGAGCACATTTAGTACCTACTATGTTTCAGCTACTCTTGTCAGTATTGGGGGATGCAGCAGTGAGCAAAACAGAAAAAATGATCTGTACCCTCATGGCATTTACATGTGAGTTGGTATAAACAGATTAAAACCAAATAAGTAAAATATATGGAATGTTAGTGTGATGAGTGCCCTGAAGAAAAAGAAGGCAGAGAAATGCAGCAGGGAGTTGGGTGTAGGGGCTGGTAGGTAAGAGGAAAGTTCTCCTGAGATGCATTATAGTCAAGAGACATGAAAGTGAATGGGGGTGAGGTAGGTGATGGGAATATTTTAAACTGGTGCGTTCCCAGGAGAGAAAAGAACTAATGCCAAGCTCGAAGTCTGGCATATTCAAAAAACAAAGGAGTAAGGAGGCAATATGGAGGAAGAGGGTCACTCTAACTGCTGTGTGAAGAATAAACTGTAGGGACCGGGGTATGCAGAATAATACCACTCCCAGCCCCCAACACCCACACATATCACCTTATATGGCAAAAAAAAAGATTTTGAGATGTGCTTATGAAGTTAAGGATCTTCAGATGGGGAAGTTAGCCTGTATTATCTGGGGTGGGGGTGAGGGGGGGCAATGTAATCACAAATGTCCTTACAAGTGAAAGAGGGCGGCAGGGGGTCAGAGTCAGATCTGAAGGTGGATGGGAGAGTCATAGTCTAGAAATGCAGGGAAAGACCCTCTGAGAAGCTGAGAAAGGTAAGATAGAAGATTCTCACCTAGGGCTTTAGGAGGGGATGTGGCCCTGCTGACAGCTCGGCTTTGGCCCACTGAGACCCATTTCAACATCTGACCTCACAAAAAGTAAGATCATGATTTTGCTTCAGTGTAAGCTCCTGAGTGTACAGTAATTTGTTACAACAGCCAAAGGAGAATAATGTAGGGAGTAAAGATATGAACATGGAGATACCTTGGGAGGTCAGTGCAGGAATTAGCTCAAGAAGTAATGGTGGCTTAAACTAAGGTGATAATAAAAGAGACAGTATAAAGATGCTTGAATTATAGGTACTGCCCCTGGCATTCTGAAAGGGAATCAGAATGACTCACGAATGGATAGGGTGTTAGATAAGAGAAAGATCAAGGTCAAGGGTGAAGCCCAGTCTTTTGGCCTCAGATGATGAAAGAAAGTGGTTGTCATTTATTGAGATGGGGGAAAATGGGGGAAGAGCAGGAGGACATCTAAGGGAGTTTGTCATATAGCTCATTTGTTATTCAAGTCTAATTTTAGGGGTGAAGTCTTGGCTGGAAAGATAATTTGTGAGTAACCACTTTCAAATAAAATTTGAAACCAGGAGAGAAATTGTCAAATGGTGTGAGTAAAGATAAAAAGAGAGGTCTAAAACCTGAGCCCTGTGTCATTCCGATTTGGGGAGATTGTAAAACGAACAAACAAGCAAAGGAAATTGAGAAACAACAACAAATACAGTATGGAAATGAACAGGTGAATGAGATGAGAAGTCTGGCAAAAAGGGATTTAAAGATGCGCCGAAGTTAAGGATCTTCAGATGGGGAGGTTAGCCTGTATTATCCTGGTGGGCCCGAGATAATCCCAAGCCTCGATATAAGTAAAAGAGGGAGGCAGCAGGGCCAGAGATCTGAAGATGTTATGCTGCCAGCTTTGAAGGCAAAGGGGAGAGTCACAGTCAAGAAATGCAGGAAAAGGTCCTTTCCCAGAAGTTGAACAAGGTAAGGCAACAGACTCTCACCTAGAGCTTCAGGAGGGAATATGGCCCTGCTGACACCATGATTTTTGCCTAGTGAGACCCATTTCAACGTCTGACCTCCAAAAAGGTAAGATAATAACTTTGTTGGTTTAAGCTACTGCATATATGATAATTTGTTACAGCAGCCAAAGGAGAATAATATAAGGAGTAAAACTATAAGCTGGAGATAATTTGGAAGGTCACTGCAGTAAGTAAGCCAGAACTGAGTGGAAAAAATGTAGCAAATATTGATGAGAACTCAAAGTGAGTACTAAGGAATGACTATTGATTTTAGCAACATGTACGTAGCAATAGCACTTTCAGTGAAGTGTTGGGGAGAAAGTCTGACTAAAGGAGTTTGGTTCTACTACTTGCTAACTTGAGAGCCATGGACACATTTCTTAACCTCTGGAAATGTCAGTTTCCTCTAAAATGTGGCATAATTATTCATGTTATAGAGATCTTGTGAAGATTAAAGGATGTAGTGCTTGTACAGCATCTCTTAAAATTTCTGGCACATAGAAAAATGTCAGCTATTTCCCTTTTCTTCCTCTCCAACGTTCCAATGAAATAAACATATTTGTGCCTTATATATATATATTCTATAAAGTGAATACGAAATGGATGCAATCCAGATAAGATGTGGACTTAACCTTATACCTTAAGACACTGATATTAGACTATCTTCCATTTCTTAATTCCTGGAAAGTCTAGTGACCTCTGAAGAATTTCTGTAAATTTCCAAAGCTCATCCAGAGTTCTCATTGATCTTAACATTTAGCTGCTTTTCAATTTAAGGACAGTCTTATTTTCTAGAACTAAATCTGTTCACCTACAAATAACAGACAATCAACAACTGTCTAAACATCAGAAAAAAGTTTTACTCCCCTTTTTAAGACCAAGCATTGTTAAGTCTGGGCTGGTAAAGAACACAGTGATGCCGTAGAGGGCCCAAGGAAAGCAAATTGGGCTTCTGCCCTCTCATTCAAGTATCTTTTACTCAAGACTTTTACCTCATGATCACAAAATGGCTGCTCCATTTCCAGAGTCACAGATCACCCACAGGAGAAAGAGAGCAAAAGATGAAGTGGCCTGTCAGCTGAATTTAGTCCTCTTAAAACCGCATTCTTGCAAGCCCCACCCGGGAGCTTTCAATTACTTCAACTATTCAGATGTAAGCACACTCTCCTCCATAGAGTGTTGAGGGAGGAGTACTGTTTTTTTTCCTCCAGTTTCTGAAATAGGCTGGAAACAAGAGTTGTGAATGGTGACGAGTATTAAATCCAGAATCAGCCCAGATGAGCACTGACACATATACCTCTCACACACAAGCACAGACAATGTTGTAAGTAAAACCCTACTGGTGAGAGAGCTAGAGTGCTAGAGTGAGGTTTATGTTGCAGAAATGCACACTATTTACAAATTAGTAGAAATACCAGTTTGTTTTTATGTACAGAAGTTCTCTCTTTATTTGCCCCAACTCTAAAGCAAATGATTGTACGAAACCAAGAAGGCAGTTTACCTTGACACTACTTCTGGAAACAAACAAAACAAAACAAAACAAAAACAAAAACACAACAACGACAACAAAAAACTTGATCTGTTTCATGATCTTAGTACAAAATATTTATAAAAAATAATACCTCAAAAAGGGTCCGGTGACTTTCGATGACTAATTTTTAGCTCTAAGTCATTCAGGTGGTAGCAGAAGCAGGTTTTCCTCTTCCTTCCCCATAATAAGTTTTCCTTAAAGCTGTTACCAAGGCAGATAGTCGGTGAGGCTGTAGATTGAACTGGTATTTCCTAAAGGATGGTTTAAGTATAACTCAGAGTAAGAGGGGATTTTTAGATGGATATTTTTAATAATGACATTTTTAAATATCTCCTAGAAAATACATTGAAAAGGAATGTACCCGATCTCTATATGTGTTGTGTTTTTAAGAAACAAACAAACAAACAAACAAAAAACCAGATTCCTCTGGAAGCCTGGACTGAAGGTTAAATTCAGTGGTTTTCTGTGAAGTAGGATCCAAGCACATCCCCTGTTCTACGCTTCCCCCCACCCTCCCCCAACCCCTCATCCCCGGGGGGATGTTTGACAGTATCTGTAGACTTTTTTGGTTATCACAACTGGAAGGGTGGGTGTGGGAAGCATCTAGTACACAGAGGCCAGGGTTCCTGCTTGAACATCTTATAGTGTAAGGGACATCCTCCACAACCAAGGATTGTCCTGCCCAAAATGTCACCAGTGTGGAGGTTGGGAAACCCTGATCTAGAAGGTTAGGTTCAGAATCTTAGTCCCTGTGACTGCTGCTTCTAGGCATGTTGTACAGAAAAGTGACTCTTAGAGTTTCTTTTACTATCTCATCTGATGTTTTACAAAGCCCAACATTTAGAAGTCAGTTAGCTTAGTCTTCTGCTTGCACAACTGAATAGTCTCCACCCTTTTCTACCTCGCTTTCTGCCCTGGATTGAAATTCTGTATCAATAGGATTCAGGTCCCCTGAGTGGCCAATGGGATACCCAAAGGAAGATGGGGAGGGGGCAAAGAAATACACTAAACTTACACCTCTCTCCTTGCACCAACACCTTCTATGTTAAGTAATCTGGGTCCTTTGCCTAAAAGTCCTAATCTCTACATGACTTTTCTTCCAGGGTCCCATAACCCGTCCTTCTATTTTAAAGGTAGGCACAGTAACACCTCTACTATTAGAAGCTCGGGATCACTGACCTATCCATTACAGTTCTTACTGTCCCCCAAACTTTCGGTATAGTTCTTGTATAAATGTTTTGAGTAGGAGTGTATCATCAGTTTCCTGATAGAAATCTAACTCAGTTTTGGAGTGTGTCTGTAATCTAGGACCTAGCTGCCCCTTTATGTCTTGCCCACCTAAATGTTCTAACATCTCTCACAAGAAGTAACACCTACAGAGAAGAAATAAAAATACACGGTGCCTGGGTGGCTCAGTTGGTTAAGTGACTGCCTTCGGCTCAGGTCATGATCCTGGAGTCCCGGGATCGAGTCCCGCATCGGGTTCCCTGCTCAGCAGGGAGTCTGCTTCTCCCTCTCCCGCTCCCCCCTCTTGTGCTCTCTCTCTCTCTCTCAAAGAAATAAATAAAATCCTAAAAAAAAAGAAATAAAAATACAAACAACAGTTCAAACACAGTAGAACGTGAAAGATCATGAAACCAGTATCTTCTAATATTAACATGTTACAATTGACAATTTTTCTTAAGTTAGAAACTTAAAAGCACAATCAACAACCCCGTGTTGGGGAAATCTACTACTGCCCTTTCAGACCGTGCCCTCCCCCTACTACATGCTTGTCCAGTCTCCCCCAAGCCCTTACTCTCCTGCTCCTGGACAACAGTAGTAGCTTTCTCATTCATGACCCAACCCCCACTATTTCTACACTATCCCATTCAGCAACCTATTGCTATTCTAAAAACATCAAGTGGATCATTTATCTTCCTTAATTAAACTCATTTTGTTTTTTCTTTGCCTACTGAATACTGCCTAATCTTAATATGAAAAGGAAGGCATTTTGTAATCTGACCTCAAAACATTCTTTCCAGTATTATCCTACATACTTTTAGGAATCTCTTCTACTCAAGTTAGAAGTGGTAGATTTGCCTCTTACCAGTCTTCAACTGTCTACTGAACATCCAATTCTGAATAACCAGTTATCTGTTAATGGCTCTTTTCAACTAAAAGTGGTGTTTCATTTAAAAGGGGGTGGTGTGGCAGTCTAGCTCACAACTCAAAGGTTTTTCCTTGGAACAGTCACACTCTGGTTACAACAGAAGTGTTTTATGCATATTTACTTTCTTAGGTGCCTCAAATATTTTTTTTTTTAAAGATTTTATTTTAGAGAGAGTGAGCATAAGTGGGGGGAGGTGGAGGGGAGAGGGGGAGAGAGAATCTCAAGCAGACTCCCCACTGAGCCACCCAGTGCCCATTAGTGCCTCAAATATTAAAAGGAATTAAGCTTTAAGTAAAAATATTAACAGCAACTTAAGTGAAGAATACCACGACTATTAATGGAATATGGTGTCACTGTTTTGGTTCAGGCTGAAGCACCAGCAGTTTAACCATTATTTTTACCTCTGTGCAAATATCAGCACAGAGAAAAAGACCAATAACCCCTTAGTATTACTAAGGAAAGTTTTTACCAACAGACTCCTTAAAAAGTTTTCAGGGACACTAGAGGGTCTCTAGACCACATTGTTAAAACTGCTGCTATAAACAGTGAATTAAGTTCTTGAAGCTGCTTTTTCCTTTCTCTAAATTCTGGGTTGCTAATAAAAAGGGCAAGAAATCACTAGTTGAAGAGAAAGAAGGTAGAACTGTGAACTTCATGTTCTGATTTTCCACCTTTGCCCAGGGCTTCAATTATCTATCCCATGGATGCACCTGAAAGTGGGCCAAGATGCTGCTCCTCTGGAGCTTTATTTCCAGCTTTCCAGCTGTTTCCACAGCACTTTTTACATGGCATATCAGAGTTTCCATCATATTGATTTTAGTTATTAGTTTGCATGTGTTTTATCATTTGGTAGAAAGTGAGTTTCTGAAAGGCAGGAAGCATGTTTTATTCATCCTGGCACGCTAGGACCTACGCTTGGCACAGAGTATATATTCCAAAAAGAAAAAGCTCAAGGACAGTAGAGTTTTTACCTAAGTGGTTACATTCTCATTGCAATAGTTATTTCCTGAAATAATAGTAGTAGGTGTTTTCCTGTGGAGGGCTTACTATGTTTCAAGCATGGTCCTAAGTGCTTTGCATGTATCATTTAATCCCTACACAGTTTTTAAGTTGTTTACTTTATTTTCAGTTAACATACATAATGTTATAATAATAACTAATAATACAGTATTATATTAGTTTCAGGTGTACAATATAGATTTCAACACTTCCATATATCATCCTATGCTCATAATAATACACAAATTCTTTACATTCATAAATTATTACTTCCATCTCCTCTTCATCTGCATTTTGTTGAAACAAAAATGGAAGGTTAAAAGGACAAGTGATGATATATTTTCTGCACTCACCCAATTAGCAAATAACTGGAATCAGTATTCAATACTATACTTAACTGAATGTCAACTACTTTACATATAAAAAGCAAAGCATGCTGCTGGGGACTTTGTTGTTGACCTCATTTTTTGTTTTGTTTTGTTTTGGTTTTTAATTTGTTTATTTTTGGCCTTACCTGTGTACACTGATCTGAGAACATTTGTCAAGATCAGATGGCTTTTACTTTACCCTGATAGGGGCTGCTAAATATTAGACTGTTACAAGCGGGTTGTGGGGGGCGCCTGGGTGACTCAGTCATTAAGTGTCTGCCTTCAGTTCAGGTCACGATCCCAGGGTTCTGGGATCCAGCCCCACATCGGGCTCCCTGCTCAGCGGGGAGCCTGCTTCTCCCTTTCCCACTCCCCCTGCTTGTGTTCTCCCTCTCTCTCACTATCTCTCTGTCAAATAAATAAAATCTTTAAGAAAAGAAAAAAAACAGGTTTCCATATTTCCATGGCTCTGACTTGGCTTTTGTGTTTTGTTTGTTTTTTTTAAGATTTTTTATTTGTTTATTTGGGAGAAGGGGAGACAGTGAGAGAGAGCAGAAGCAGGGAGGAGAAGGAGAAGCAGGCTCCCCACTGAGCAGGGAGCCCAACGCGGGACTCGATCCCAGGGCCCTGAGATCATGACCTGAGCCGAAGGCAGACACCCAACCAACTGAGCCATCCGGGCACCCCTGACTTTTTTTTTTTTTAAATTGAAATATGTCTGTATGAAAACACTTTTCTCCTGATTCTGTTAGCTTCTTCCTGAAGCATGTCTAAACTTGTGTCATGCAGCCTATCTTGTAGCATTTAGCTCAAGACCTTTAATGCCTAACAATCAGTAATAACGGCTAAGGGAGGAAGAAAAAGGAGCCTTAAGAACTTCTGCTGATCCATGGGCAGTAAGACCTGAATGAGCTTCTCCCTTCAGACACTATGCTGCTCCTATTCAGATGCAATTATCTCCTTGTAGCCAACTTCCCCAAGCTAAACTCCGCTGAAAGGAATACGCCAGCATTCTACTCATTAGTACCTGTAATAGGAAGTATCTTGATAGGAATATTTGAAGCTCTGCTGCAGGTTACACCTTTCCAGCAGGAGGATTTTTAGGTAGGCAGACTTCTCATCAGAGATGTATTTATACTCTGAATTACAAGTTCGAGAATAATTCCCTTAAAGTCAAAATGAACTAAGGATCTACTAGACTGCACAGGGAATTTCTTCTTGGGCTACAGAATGGTCAGGGATTTTTGTTTGTATGTAAATTTGTCTTTTCCCAAGGAGTGTAGCTCCTTGCTCTAGTACTAGGTTCCATGACAGTTTCTTCTCTATACTCTACGATCATTCCCTTACATTGACCTCTTCCTCCTCAACTTGGGCAATACCATGGTGATACTGGATGTTGTCAGGAGTATTTCATAGTAGTTTTCAACTATTTGACTTTTTTGATTATGGCCCACAAAGAGATTATATATTTTACATCATAACCCATCTAAAAACATACTTTCACAAACTTTTTCTCTTATTAAGTATAATGTACTCTTATTCTACATTCTTTCTATAGGTCGACTAAACTGATTTTGTGATTCACAAATAGGTCCGGATTTTCAGTTTGAAAATGATAATCTATGTAGGGCAGTGGGTCTCAAAGTGTGGGAAATTAAAGAACTATAATCATGAAAGAACAAGTACATATTTACAATAAGAAAACCAATAGAGCACTTCTAAAATTTTGCCATGCATCAGAATCACCTGGAAGTCATGTTAATACAGATTTCCAGACTCTATCCTAGAGATTTGATACTGTAGGTGAGATGAGCAACTCAAGAATTTGCATTTTAAACAAGCTGCTGGTTTCAGCAATGCACTTTCAGGACCACTGGTCACCAGGGAAAATCAAGGATTTCCTCCCACCTAGATCTTTCCTCAGAGTTCTATGTATGCCCCCTTGTGGCAATCCAAGGTAAAAGTTTAGAAGACAGTGCTTCCGAAATACCACTGAGTGATAAAGGCAGTAGAAATTAACACTCAAATTTAAGATTTCTCCATCTCCCTTAGAACAACAGTCATTGTAAACAGTTAAAAAAAAAGGTGCTTAAAAGGACAGAACTTAGAGTCAGATGAACATGGGTTTAAACTACCACTTTAATATCTAACGTTAGGCAAGTTCTCTAATTAAAGCAGCTCATTTACAAGGTGTATAATACTACTTCATAGCTCTCATTGTTGAGAATTAAGCCCATTATTACTGAAGACTGGAGCGCCCTGATAATTTAGGGTGTGAATAAGCATCCTCTAATGTTCGGAAGTACCACACTTGCGCCCCTTACTCCTTTCCACAACTTTGTCAAGGCTTCCACATAATGCATCTTTGCTCCTTGATGTCCAGGAGTAAGTGTATATTCGTGCCAAACAACCAGTCTGAATTCAGAAATCAAATATACCCCTTGTCTCTACAGAATTCTAAAACTGCCTCTACCACCTGAAGTCAGTTGCTCTAGAACAAGCCATTGTGCTGTGCAGACCCCAGCTGGCTGGTGTTAAAACCAGGAGCTGACTGATACAGCTGATACCAAGACATCCCAAGGGACCCTCTTACTGCTGCAGACATGTCTCCAGTATGTGGTTAGAATGAGTCCCGTGCCCTGGGACCTGCCAGTGTCACCAATGGAGGTATTTACCCCAGGCTCCAGTGGTTATTTGAGGTACAAAATTAGAACAACCCTCCTTTTATCGCTGTGCTCAGACACAGATGTGCAACAGCAAGATGAGTCTGAGTCCCCCCCATTGAGTAGCTGTTCAGATACTTGTTCAATAATTTTCATGTTCCACAATCTCACAAACCAAAACATATTCTATAAAAACTAAAAGCCATAAAACAACTTGTTTTAAAAAAAAATTAAGGCAGTAGTGGAAAAAATAGGCAAATCACTACTATTTGAAAATAATGAAAGGAAATTAAAATGATCAAATCCTGCCCTAAAAGAGCTCTTTGTATCATTGAAGAGGTAAACCTATATTTATGTAATTTGATCTAAAGAATTATTTTTCCTCATAGTTGAGCATAAAATTTAGAGGACATTTCCAATGTAATCACTCATTTTTTTCCAGTTAAAAACCAATGCTGTTATTTGTAGTCTGGCATTTCAGAATCAAAGCCAGGAAAGCTAGAAACTACAATACAATATGAGGTATTATGTCAAGGTCTGGCTGAATATTTTTAAGTCATGTATCTAATGGGAGAAGAATTTGAATAGAAATCTTAAAAACATAGGCACTGACTGTACACACACTATATGCTCAAATACAACCAACACTAATACTACCATCATAACTGAAAATTATGCCCCAGAGTGTTTTGATATGTAAGGTGTCTGTTCCTCATCTCTAGGAACCAAACAAACTCAAAGCAATATTAGTCAGCATAGAATAGTTCTCAGGGCGCCTGGGTGGCTCAGTCCTTAAGCCTTCGGCTCAGGTCATGATCCCAGGGTCCTGGGATCCAGTCTCACTTAGGGCTCCCTGCTCAGCGGGAAGCCTGCTTCTCCCTCTCCCGCTCCCCCTGTTTGTGTTCCCTCTCTCACTATGTCTCTCTGTGTCAAATAAATAAAATCTTTTTTGAAAAAAAGAATAGTTCTCAAGTAGTTATAAATAGTAACCTAAAAATCTCAGCAAAAGAACCATAATTTCCAACCTAAAAAATTAAAACACATTAATAAAATACAAAACCTTCCTCTCTAGTCTTTAAAAAGAATGTCTTGAGACATAAACGTGTGGAGTTTCATAAACTGAATTTTGAAATTAATTGCTGGAATGAGGATTAAAAAAATGGCCATAATCGAAAGAAAGCTTTATAAAGAAGCCTACATTTGTCGAGAAAATGACAGCAAAAAATGAATGCTACTGTCTGAGAAGCACTGTCACTCATGAACAGAGGTTGGCACCTGGACCTGCTGCTAATCAGGCAGCTCTAAGCTTTGCAGTCAAACTGAAGCCTTCTGTGCGGTTCTTTTCTTTTCTTCTTTTCTCTTTTCCTTTTAAAGATTTTATTTATTTGACAGAGTGAGACATAGCAAGAGAGGGAACACAAGCAGGGGGAGAGGGAAAGGGAGAAGCAGGCTTCCCACCGAGCAGGGAGCCCGATGCAGGACTCCATCCCGGGACCCTAGGATCATGACCTGAGCAGAAGGCAGACACTTAACGACTGAGCCACCCAGGTGCCCTTTCTGTGTGGTTTTAAATATCCAATTTCAAATGCATAGTTTTAGATATGCACAATTCTGAAATAGATGTCCAGAATTTATCTGTAGTTTTTTTTTAATCTGTGATAACCAGGAAAGCAAGTCTATCAATAGAAGCATTTTCTTTTACAATGTACTTTTTTCTGTCTCAGTGATGATATAATCACACTGTTACCAAAATGATTATGAATGGTGCTCATTCTCTAGCAGGATAAATCCTTTGTATCGATAAGATACAAGATAGGGCGCTGGGTGGCTCATTTCAAAAAGAAGTTTTTTTGGACTATTTTGATTATTAATTTCAAGTATTTGCAAATCTGTTATGCAGCATATAAAAAGATATACACTACCAAATATAGATTTAGCATTAAAAATATAATAGGAGGGATGCCTGGGTGGCTCAGTTGGTTAGGCGACTGCCTTCGGCTCAGGTCATGATCCTGGAGTCCCGGGATAGAGTCCCACATCAGGCTCCCTGCTGAGTCTGCTTCTCCCTCTGACCCTCTTCCCTCTCGTGCTCTCTGGCTCTCATTCTCTCTCTCTCAAATAAATAAATAAAATCTTTAAAAAAAAATAAGATACAAGATACATGAGCCCTATCTACAGAACTACAGTACAGCATGAGACTTAGGTTTGACATTAAGATTTGTGACTGGCCGAATCATTTAAATGATCTAAACCTTTTTTTATATATAAAATGAGGATAATAATATCCACCACAGGAGTTGTTGAAAGTATTTAATAATCTATGAAAAATGCTGCATCCAGCACCTGCTCAACAAATTGTACTTTCATAGCTTTTTATAGATACTCAAAGTAGAATAAAAGATACACAATAGTATAAATTATGGTTTACCTAAAAAACTATATACAGAGAAATACCAAGTAAAAATTATGAATGCTAAAAGAAAATGTTGGAGAATGATTAATATCCCTTTACAAATGAATACACTAGGGAATTCATTATCAAACTTTTTCATTCACTTAAAACCAGAGATAAAATTTTGATTTGTATGGAACTTTCAGAGCACACATCATATGAAACATGGTACACTTATGCCTTTTCAAAATGCCAAAGTTCATATTCCTTAAAGATATATCAATAAAGTTTTTTTTTTTTCTAGTTTGGGTATTTCTAGGCTTCAGAACTTTTCATGTACACCAATGAAAACTGTATAGTAAGTATCTGAGAAGTGAAATCTAGGCCTAGAAATTTAGACAACACCCAGCCATGTGAACAACATGCATATGGCCCACACATAACCATGACTGTGCCTGTGGGCTGGGGCCTGGGAGAGGGAAGAGGGGAGGCAGAACCAGAGAAAACAGGCATCCTTCTACAAATTTGCAACCTGTCAAAGCATATATAGAATTCTGGCTGGTTGGGTCCCTAAGTTTTTTAGCAAGGAATGCTAAAGAGATAATACAAAATGATTTTAGTCCTGTAAGTCCTAAAAGCTTTGGCCAAAACTGGACTTGATGTGAGGGAAGAGTGATTTTATTGTACTATTATTATTATTTTTATTTTTTAGAATACTCAAGAGTATGTGTTGTGTTAATTATTTCCTGGTTCTTCCTGCTTGCACTTCCCTGGCTATCTCCATCTAAGAACTTAGAGGGGTGCTGTACCAGGAAAGAGAGGGTGAGGAGAAAGGCAGGGGGGAGAGTAGGTGGAGAGAAAGGACTACTATTTTTAGGATGACATAAACACAAATGCTACCTGGGGAGTCTTCTACAGAGCAATTAGGATCAGCTTCATGGGTCATCTTGAAATTCTTAATCCCTTTATCTTTGAGCTTGTTTTCTTGCCTGAAGTTTGGCGAGACCACAGAACATGCATGAGGGCACAGGAGATCTGCACAATGTGTGACCCCAGCCCCCTGCTTCCTTGCTGCCATTGTTTGTGTGTATATCACTCATGATGCTCTACGAGCACAGAGTTATGGGAGACCCAGGAGTTTAGTGATACTCAAGAGTCAGTACAAGATAAGTGTGGTATGTCTACTACTTAAGTCAGGGGCAGGGAAACTTCAAATCCACAAAGAAAGCAGCAGTGTTCTAATAAACCGGAATGACCAAGAAACTCCATCATATCCTTTCTTACTCCTCATTTTCTCCCCCTGCCCTACCCTGTATTAGCCAATCAAATAATGTGGAAAAGATGACCTAGAAAGAAAAGGGAACGGTTGGACAACGGGTACTTCATCTCCCTTTCAATCCTTTACCCATGAATAAACTAAAGGTAGAGGGGATGGGTAGGGTGTGCATGTATCAAGTGGGGAAGTAAGAATTGAGTTTGTCAGGGGCGCCTGGGTGGCTCAGTTGGTTAAGCGACTGCCTTGGGCTCAGGTCATGATCCCAGAGTCCCGGGATCGAGTCCCGCATCGGGCTCCCTGCTCGGCGGGGGGGGGGTCTCCTTCTCCCTCTGACCCTCCCCCCTCTCATGTGTTCTCTCTCTCTCTCATTCTCTCTCTTTCAAATAAATAAATAAAATTAAAAAAGTTTGTCCATGCAGAAACCATAAAAATTGTATCATTTCAGTGATTCTGTACACAAGTTCAATGTTACTATTTAAAACTAGCACTTAAAATTCTTCTGATATTAAAACATTCAAAGCGTTTTAAAATTTAAACAAAAACTTCTACAAAGCATTTAAGACTAACGTTGCCCAATATGAAGGTTAATGGCAACATTCATGCTAATAATTTAAAGTGCGTTCTTCTTAGAATACTATTAAGTGGTAATTAAAAACCATCATGGTAAGTAGAGAGAGCCTGCACTGAAGAAAGAAAAATGTTTTATGTTTCCTACCATTAACAGCACATTTTCCTGCTTTGTGAACAAGGACCCTTGCATTTGCATTTTGCACTGGGCCCCGCAACTTTTGTAGCCAACCTTGTATAGAGTTACTAGAAAATATGAAGGAAGAGAGGGTGTTTTTCTTACATCAGCAAGGAAAGAGGTGTGCTATGCCATAACCAGAAACACTTGTCAGAAAGCCTCTCTTGTCACTCAGCTGGATTAGCAAGCCTCTGGGTGTTCCCACACACAGGCTCTCAAACAGGACTCTCTGGTCTACCACATAACCTCCTCTCCATATTTTACTGACAGGGTAGTGCTTTATGAATGCCATTATTGCTTTAATTTCAGATCTAAATTTTTCTGTTTCAGGGAGACACACAGGTTACCCTACAATAATATGCTATTCATTTGGTCCAAACCATTACTGTCAGTTTCATGTGAAGCTCTGGCTTGAGTTCTACTGGAAGGGTGCTGTGAAATCCTCTTGAGGATGGGGACAGAGGTTTAGTACCACTTAGCTCATCCAGTCTTGGGGTGAGGTCAACAAAATCAGGCCATAGATTCATTGCCCATTTGTTGTATATTCTATTTAGACTTTATTTATAATCACAACCAAAAATCTTAAATGTATGCTCTTGTCACAGAAGGCAATTATGGAAATAATATAAGTTTGGGGGTCTTCAAGATTCTACCATTTGGAATCAAGATTGGAATCAAGATTCTACCACTTGACAAGTTAATCATTCTCTCGATGTTTCTTCATTGTGAGTCCTATCATATTTGTTGTTTTTCACAAAAGACAAAAAATTATAACTGAAGCAAATGATCAATAGTGAAGGGGAAATGATAATTGGCTGCTGTGTGGACATTTGCACTCTTTTGGTAATTCAGAATCTGAAGCCCTATTCTAAATTTAAGAAATCTCCTTATGAAACAAAGTCCTCTGTCAAAATATAAAACGTTAGAAAGGTCAGGAGAGTGAATATCTAGCAATAAGGTGCTTTGATGTAACCTCTAATCACACATTCACCCAAAATTTTGACTAATATGGTACTGAGGTTTAGGGAAAGGGCAGGCTGCCCCAAGATGGACCACTTTGTCATGAACATGATTTTGGGTTAAAAGTAATCAAAACCCAGCAGATGCAAGAAAAGCTCTCTTCTTAGTTGCAACTGCCTAAATTTACATTGGAAAGGAGAGCCTGTTCCAGGAAGAGAGCTATTAACAGAGACTCCCCTTTACCGAAGAAACTTATCTGCATAATATGGCACCTTTGGTTTTGTTCTTGTTGTTGTTTTCCAAACCTCTCCTTTCACCTTATTGCTAATGGTCTTCCTCCCCTTTGTATCTTTAGATCCTATCTCTCTCCTTAGCTCTTACAAGTAGCAAGTTGCAGGCCTTTGGAATTTCCATGTCTGTGTGGATGGATTCCCCATATATAAGCCTATTAAATTTGATTTTTCTCCTGTTAATCTGTCTCACGTCAATTTGATTGTAAGTTTGGCTAGAAGGACCATTGGGCAGAAAAAGTTCTTCCAGGACAGAGCCAAAGAATTGAGGATACTCCAGAATCCTTTCTACTCAGGTTGGCATCAGCAGCTCCATCTCTACCAGGTTGCCAAAGCATCTGAGGTGGTAACCTTTCCAAAGGTGGTGCCACTGTTGATGGAGAAACTCTGATGTCCCTTCCCAGTGGCAACGACAGTAGTGTGTCTGCCAGGGCAGCACTCTAGCATCATTTACAGCACTATTCTTCTGCTACATATATCCCTGACTTGGTTCTAGGTCTTTCCTAGAGATTCTGAGGGCTGCCTGATAACCTCTGAGTAAATGCTCTGCTTATCCTAGCTAGAATTATTTTCTGTTGCTTGAACTAATAACCTTGACTGATGCAGTGGTTGAGGTGTATGTTCAGATATTCAAAGGGGCCTTGACAAATGATGTAGAGATAAATAATAATTCCTTTCTAAGCAAACACTTCTATACTGTTTTAGAAAGGCCAGACAAATCTTATTGATGACTGCACTCTGAAGGAAAAACAATGGATATTTATTTAGAAAGAACTACTGAATCCAAATGTGCAAAAGTCACTTTTAAAGGAATAAATTCGTTTAAGGGGAAGAGGGCCTTTTGCTATGTTTGTGTGAAATATATAAAAAATACCCCTACAATATGGCATTGTTATTCCTGAAAGACGGTAGCAGATCCTGGGCCAAGTTCATAGACTCCCAGGAAAGGCCTTTTGACTTGATTTCATAAAGCACAATATGCAGAAATGTCTTATGTATATTCTTGGTATCACTGAACAAGAAGACTGATATTTCTGATCTTAAAAAAGATACCAGGAAAGCCTATGTTTGGAGCTTTCTGCCTAGGAGCCCTCTCCCTTACACAAGGGGATACATGTGGTAAGAGACCTAGTCAAAGAAGAATTGAAAGGGTACATGAACTTGCAAACCAGAATCCACGCATCTCTGAATTTGTGCTTTCAAGGTAAACTGACTGACTTCTTTGGTAGAAAGGGATCCATTAATTACCAGCCTTGGGCACCCTAAACTTTTTATTACATTTATTTAACTTCCTTATTTGACCCCTGCTCTGGCAGCTCTTCTTTCTGGAGGTTCTTTGAGATTGTTTGGTTTGCCTCTTATCCCAAGACTCAAATGTACACCTTGGACTTTATGTAAAATACCCTTTCCTTTGATTAAAACTATGAGATTTTTCTTTTTTTTCTTTTTTTTTTTAAAGATTTTATTTATTTATTTGAGAGAGAGAGAATGAGAGAGAGAGAAAGCACATGAGGGGGGGAAGGGTCAGAGGGAGAAGCAGACTCCCTGCTGAGCAGAGAGCCCGATGCGGGACTCGATCCAGGGACTCCAGGATCATGACCTGAGCCGAAGGCAGTCGCTTAACCAACTGAGCCACCCAGGCGCCCTAAAACTATGAGATTTTTCTGACTTAAATAAATGACCCTTCCCTCAGGCACTTTTTTCCCCCCCTCTTGCTGGACTTTAGATTTCTTCCTCCTTCTGACTCAGCTCTGTTTCTCTGGACTACCTGGTATCCATCAGCCCATGTCTCCTCTCTCTCTAATGAGCAAGGAGGGAACTAGATCCCACTTATTGGTGAAAAGCTTTCAGCTGCAAGAAACACAATCTCCAACTAAAGCAGGTTGAAAAAAACCTGAAACTATCTCACTCAAGAAATCTGTATTAGAAAGTTTCAGTCTTGGTACAGTCACTTAACAATAATCTGAATGACCCAGAGACCTCACATCTTTTTACAATGTGGAAAGAAGAATAGCAAAATCACTCTTCAAGGTCCCAATATTCTGGCCCTACCTCCAGGCATTACGATCTCCCAGCAACCCAAATAGGAAGAAAGGGGGCAGAGATTAAATAGGTTTCTCTCTGTATGGCTATCCATTTTACCAGGAAGGGCCATCTTTCTCAGAATCTAAGAAGAACCACCACCCCTTTCATCTTACTCTATGCCTCTTCCCCTCCATACTAATGAATACTAAATGCCCTGGGACAGATGCATTAGCAGTCAAACAAGACCTGTATTCATCCAGCAAGAAAGAAAATATTATCTTTTCGATAGGTAGCCAATAGTTGGCTTTCAGCATGTAGAGAAAAGTAACTTCTTCAAAATATTTCAGCTTAAAATCAGTTAGGACATTAATTCAGATTTCAGTAAACAGGTTATATTTATTGCGACTAATGCATAAATTGTAGCATTCGATCCCGAAGGTGGAACTCTTTAGTGTCTGTGATAAATGCCTCTGCTTCTGTTTCCTTTCATCATATTTGAGGCATGATATAAGGCAGGGCTGATCGCTGTGACAGAGGAGTTGGAGACATCCATATGGAAGGGATGACTCACACCAGTGCATTTTTCTCCATGATTTTGGATCATGGCAGGTGAAGGAGTGAAAACTGACAGTGGAGACAGATGAGCCCAAGGCAGATGTAAACCTTGCTTTGTTTGAGCCACTCTGCCCTGAAGAGCCTGGGAAGCTGTGGCCCATGGTGATAAATGTTTAAGAAGAAAGAGGGATTCAGCTGAAAACTATTCTGACTATATCACAGAAAACGCCGCTGACTTGCTGGGATAGCTGCTAAAATAGAAGGCTTTAGAATAGACATTTAAAACAGAATTTATCACAGCACAAAAAGTCCTCAGTCAATAACCATGCCTGTGTTAACAGTTTGTTATTAATTACCTGTGCCATTGGAATGGGTTGGACCAAAACAATATCCATACACTAGAATCTCCTTTGTAATTCTTTACTCTTCCTCCCATTATCTGCTCCAGAAAACAATCTTGAACTTGACTCCTCAACCCTATTTTATCTTTAATAAGTACATTTGAAAAATGTCAATGTGAAATGACCCCACAATGTCGGTAGCAATCGATTTCAGAGAGTTTAACTGTAGCAGTAGTAATAAAATATAAGAATCTTTTACTGACATATTCTCCTGGCTGGATGAAATAGCTAATAATAATATTAATCATTTCTGTTTAACCTTGTGCTAAGGACCTTCCCTCTTATGCATTATCTTTAATGGTTATAAAAACCTTGTCTCAAAAATAACTAAACTGGGGCGCTTGGGTGGCTCAGTTGGTTAGGCAACTGCCTTCGGCTCAGGTCATAATCCTGGAGTCCCGGGATCAAGTCCCATTATTGGGCTCCCTGCTTGGCAGGGAGTCTGCTTCTCCCTCTGACCCTACTCCCTCTTGTGCTCTCTCTCTCTCACTCTCTCTCTCAAATAAATAAATAAATAAAATTCTTAAAAAAAATAACTAAACTGGCTTATTTTACTCAGGGCTATGCAACTATTGAGAGATGGAGCTAATCTTCAAATCCTAGGCCTGTTTTACTTACTGAAGCAACTAATTAGTTGCTTCAGAGAAACCAGTGTGTCCCCACAAAACCTATTACACTTTGGGACAATAACAGACGTTTTCTTCTCAGGGTGCCAGGCCTAAGAAAGGGAGAGGACCACCGAGTTACTGCTCTTGTGCTAAATGCAGGGTAGAGAAAGGACTGGGAGTAAGACTGAGAAAATATTGCCTCCAAAGTAGGTATATTAAGTCAGGATTCTCAAACAAACAAACAAACAAAATAGAACAGGATATATATATATGTGCATAAATATACATGTATGTCTAATACATATATACATGTGTGTACATCTATGTATATCTATGAGACAGAAGCATTTATTTTAGGGTATTGATTCACACAATTATGGGGGCTGGTGAGTATGAAATCTGCAGGGCAGGAGGAAGATGCAGGCAAGAGTTAATATTGCATCTCTAAAGGCAATCTGTAGGCAGAATTTTTTTTTCCTCCAGGACCTGAGACTTTATTGCCCCCCTCCCCAAGGCTTTCAACTAATTGGGTGAGGCCCCCGTTATGGAGAGGAATCAAAGTCTACTCACTTGAATAGCTCTAAAATATCTTTTTTTTTTTAAAGATTTTATTTATTTATTTGACAGAAAGAGACACAGTGAGAGAGGGAACACAAGCAGAGGGGAGTGGGAGAGGGAGAAGCAGACTCCCCGCTGAGCAGGGAGCCCGATGCAGGGCTCGATCCCAGGACCCTCGGTCATGACCTGAGCCGAAGGCAGCCACTTAATGACTGAGCCACTCAGGCACCCCAGCTCTAAAATATCTTCATGGCCATACCTAGACTGATATTTCACCAAAAATTGGGTATCCTGGGTTGACATACAGAATTGCTCACCGAAGCAGGAAAGTGGCAATTGAAAAATGCTACCCAGAACATTGGGAAAATAGTACCTAATACTTTCTTTTCCTTCTAAATCTTAATATTGGCAACTTTCACAATACCAATCCTTATCATATGTGGTAATACTCCCTCAATCAAGTTAATGCATAGAAACATCTTCAGGAGTATTCATCATTTGAATGTTATTAAACATCTATTACATGCCATGAGATATGCAAAGCACCAAGTCTAAAAGAGAAGACCTAGTCTCTGTCCTCAAGTAGCTTAGAGTCTGATAAGAGGGACGGGAAAATTATGTCTTTTTTTTTTTTTTTTTTACAAACAGACCTTTTCACTACTAGCTTCAGTATCAATGCCAGGGTTATTATACTTATTAAAGCTTGATTGTCTCCCTTGTCTGATAAGATGAAGAAGGTTTAAATCTATGCCTCCAAGAATATCTTGTCTTATCATGGATAATTTCCCAGTATTGATAGTGATATTAAAAAAAATCAAATCAGTAATAACCTTATTGGAAATGCAATGCATGCAGTTAAGGATGCAAATATAACAAAGATGATTTAAGCAAATAATCTCAGTGGAAGTGACTCTGCTAATTATGTTTTTACATTAAAGTCTTAAATATCCCAATACCAATAGGTACTAAAATATGGAAAGAACTTTGTTCAAAAAAAAATAATAAATTGCAGTCCTTGGTTGTTTCCAGGATCAGTTGGAAAGCAAGTACTCTCAGACTTGAGGTCAAGGATCTACTTGGTCACTATATTTTGTGACCTTGAGAAAGTTACTTAGGTTGCAGAATCCTGATTTTTTCCAGTAATAAGTTCTTAGAGTTATAAAAATTAAATGTGATCACACATGTAAAAGTGCCAAGGAGGTGAGAGTAGAAGGAGCTCAGTAGGGACTGTTCCCTTATTTGTATTAGATTTGAAACTTAGAAGAATAGCTCATCACTTTATGGTTTCATGAGACTGCCTGTTATATCTTGCATCATTTCTATCCTTCACTTTGGTATATAAATTGCTACAGTGATAGGAAATAAAATTGTCTATCCCTCACCTGCATCATTGCTGCCGGCACACAGGGGCAGGCACGCAGGGATGTGCACACACTTCCTGGAGAAATGATATTCAATTCTACATTACAAAATTAACATTTTTAGACATTACTACACTGATTTCTTGCTCTCACTTAAAGGTGTCCCACATTATCCAAAAGACAAAGTATGCTTGAAATACACTGATTTGTACAGGAATAACTAATAGGCTTTTAAGAGTCTCTGCTAAATACCAGGCTAACAAGGTGAAGAGAGCAAACACAGACATGAGTTGTGAGCCTGACCTTTGTTCTAGTCATTTTCTGACTATTCCAATTCTCCAGCTAACAGATTTAAGAAGTCTTTTGCGTCCATATGAGAGGCGATTGGAGAACACTGTGTCCCTCTGAAGCTGTAAGATGATGGATGTGTTTTCATACTTTTTGGTTCATTCTGGAAAGCAAGGCTCAAATTTTGATAAATGTTTCTTAGAACACCATATAAGGATGAAGGAGTGAGAGACTAAATACCAAACTTGAGACTTCTCTGCTTAGATCACAAAACTTTAGAGATGGATGAGCTCAAACAGACTGAGTTTTTTTTTTAAAGATGTAGTGACTAAAATTCAGAGAACTTGAGGTCAAACTATTACCAGAGAGAAGGCTTACTTTCTTTTCATTAATTACAAAATCCTAGCGTTTAGAAAAACTGTGACGATAACTTCGAGGAGTAGAAAGTGTTAGAACATAAAAATGAAGCCAGGGTTTTCTCAAGTAAGGTACACATGGATGTGCTTTCCCATATGGTGTTTTGTCCTTACACAGATAAAAAAAAAAAAAGACTCCTATATTTAAGAATTAAACTTCTCTCTAATCTTAAGACACAAATGTTGGTAATATTGATAAAGATTAAATTACTTTTAAATTTTTGAGTCACAGGATCAGAAACTTCCTGAGCAATGTATCATTAAAGTAACCTAATTATTGTAATGTGCATAGTCTTAAAATTATTTTAACTTTATGTATATAACTTGTTACATTTTATGTAATTCAGCATTTCATAATTAAACGTATTTAACATAAAATACATGTCACATTTAAATATGTAAAATAACAAATATATAAGGTCAGTTACACATAATTGGTATTTACAACAATCACTTCTGAGTGCACTACCTAATTTTAAGGCTTTTTTTTCCTGAGGTTTTATCCTGTTCTTTCATTTAGAACTTTTTTTATTTTTTCATTGTGCTTGACTTTGTGTTTCTATTCATCAGACAAACCATTCCCTCTCCCAGTTCTGAATAAGTGACTTCTTATAGAAGATGAACTTTACGGTTCAACCCGCCCTAGCTCTTATTGTCTCTCAAACCTTTGTGATTGTCCAAAAAGTCTATTTTATTTTTAAAGATTCCCGGTAGTTAAGGGTGTGCTAAGACCTGTCAGAGTCCTAAAGGGGAGATTTGCAGTCAGCACCTAGATTCAGCCTGAGTGGAAGCAAGACCCTCGGCAGCTTATTTTATTTTTTATTCATTTGACAGAGAGAGACACAGCGAGAGAGGGACCATAAGCAGGGGGAGTGGGAGAGGGAGAAGCAGGCTTCCTGCGGGGCAGGGAGCCCAATGCGGGGCTCAATCCCAGGACCCTGGGATCATGACCTGAGCCGAAGGCAGACGCTTAACGACTGAGCCGCCGAGGCGCCCCAGCAGCTTATTGTAAAGTATGCAAATATAGGAGTACCTGGGTGGCTCAGTTTAGTGTCTGCCTTCTCCTCAGGTCATGATCTCAGGGTCCTGGGATCTAGCCTCAAATCCAGCGGGGAGTCGGCTTCTCTCTGTGCATCGCCCCCCCCCCCCCACGCCTCTCAAATACATAGTCTTAAAAAAAAAAAAAAAAGCAAATATATACAGTTCTATGGGACCACAAGCACAAGTCCTGCTCACAAGGGTGCCAGGTGACATAGAGGTAACCCAGGCCGGAGCGGCACAAAGTGAGCCACCAGACATGATAAAATCTCCCCACCCCGGAAATGCTGGCGCTATGGAGCAGCAGAGGGGAAAGAGGGCCAACTGGGGTCATGCCAGTCTCCACCAGGAGAGCACCCCTGTGGGCTCCAGAGGTGTGTCAAATCAGATGCCTGCTCCTCAGGTTAGCACCACAAGACCGGCAAATGAGGCTCTTTCACACGGAGTCCCCCACACCTTGACCGCGGCTTTCTTCGGAGTTCCCAGGACGGTGAGTCCAAGCGCTAGCCCTTTAAGGGAACTTTTTTTTTTTTAAGATTGCCATCGTTTTGTGGGTCTCCTGGAGGTGGGGTGGTTTTCAAAGCTAGATGTATTGGGGGATTATTTCTCAGGTGCAGGTTTTAAAAGTTAGGCGTGCCGCATGTGGGACTGAAGCCCTCTGCTCCTGGGGGAGACGCTCCAGGTTTTGAGTCCCCTCCCGCTAGTGGGGCAGTCTCTGCGCCGAGGGCGGGGTTGACGGTGGGATTGTGTCCCAGCCTCTCCTACCAGCTTCCACGTGGGCCTTCTATCCTTTTGCTCGATGTGTGGTCACTCAGCCAGTTTTCAGTTTGTTTTTTAGAGGATGTTTTTTCGTATGTTACTGTGGATTCTGTGTCTTTGTGGGAGGATGTGCTTTCAGGAGCCTCATAAGTCGCCATCTTGAGCCGGAACTTATTTAACTTAAATAATAAGCTTCTAACACTCTCCCTGATGGCGTCTCCGGAGTGGCATCTCCTTCTCCGGTCTCCCCTATTGAGGAGAAGCCATTATCCTGAATTTGCTTCTTAACACTTTTAATCGTCCTTTACCTGTTTAGAGTTGATTACACCTGGGGCACCTGGGTGGCTCAGTAGGTTCGTAGGACGCTTGATTAGGGCTCAGTCATGATCTCCGGGTTCATGCAAGCCTGCAAGTGGCTCTGCTAATAGCCGGGAGTCGGCTTGAGATTCTTTCTCTCCCTCTCCTCTTCACCCCTGTGTATTCTTTTTCTCTCTCTCAAATCTTTAAAAATAAATAAAATTTAACACATATATATATACCCATTAGAACAATATCATTTAACTTTGCTTGCTTTAAAATCTTAATAGAAATGGTCATATCCTGTATATATTTGTATCTTTGATTATTCCACATTATCCAACAATGTTTTTAAGATTCCTCATGTATGTGTTACGACATTAAATTGAAGGCTGGCCACAGCAACTCTCCTAATGTATTTACAACCCAGGAAAATTATTTCATGAGCAAGTTTTTTTTTTAACCTAAGTCAAAGGTATACTAAAATATTTATTTTTTGATTACCGCCTTTTCTGTTCATGATCCATTTTGTAGCCTGAAATTCCTAATAGCAAATGTTAATTTTTATTCCAAAGATGGCATCTCTTCTTTCTCAGGCCCAACTGTAAAGTGTCCTCGTAACTTACCCCTCTCTCCCCACCGGTATTTTGAAGAGTAATTCTGACCAAAACCTGTCAGTGAGACTAATACGAGGAAATGTGAAATTAAAACAAAAGGGCATGAATGTATGTGCAAAGCAGGGAAGGCTAGGCTCAAGGCAGAGAATTTTGAAGATGCTATTCAAAACTAGAAATGCTATATTTAGTTTCATGTAATTTTATTTATTCCAAAATTTAAAATTATTTTATTACATGCATAAAAAAGATAAGAATTGGGGCAATTCCTAAATGAATTGATTCAAAAGAGCTTTTTTTTAAAAAATAATGCATTAATAGTCACGTAAACCATCTTTTTCTTTACATAACACTACACTACTTGATTTCCATGCCTATTTGTGTCCTAACTACTTCACACTCAATGTTCTGGTTGCCTTTTAGATGCCAGGTACTGTTCTTACAGCAGGGAATAAGGAATAATGAAGACTCTGCAGATAAAAAGGAGTCATTGACTGCCTCTGTCAAAAACTAAGCAGAAAATTGCCTTATCTGGGTTTCACAGGGACCAGGCATCTTTACCCTTAGTTTACCTCAAAATTAAAAACAAACAAACTCTAGAGTTAGATTTTCAGCCCTGAAACATCTGCATGGCAGGTGAACTCATCTGGCATTCCTTAAAATTATATTCTTGAAAAATATGTTTCTGGTGTATAAGCAAAGAGTACACTCTGTTGGGGACAGAGGGTCATGTTCTGCAGTGGAAGCCTACTCCTGGCCAAACTTAGCCACACTTGTCTTGAGTAATTCAGTTCAGACTCCAAAGTTGAGGACCAACAGGTTATTAAAGAAAAATGTTGAAATTAATTAGAATGATGCCTTTTAGTTTTCCTAATTATATTGAGGCTCTTTGTAAATCTTATTTAAACATAACTTCCTTATTGTATACAGTATGGGGCAAGCACATACTATTTTGAACCCCTGAACTCTGTTTTACCTTAGTTTCCCATCCAGTATTCCTATAATTTTCTTAGTTATTCCATTTTATTGGACATTCAAGTAACCTCAAGCATGTGTTCTATGCTAGACAGCCCTTTGCTCTTAAAAATTTACTACAGACAACAAAATGAATGAACTGCAGTTAAAGAAGAGATACTCTGTATTGAAAGTTGGCCACTGAGGGGCCAGTAAATGGTTGGAGGCACTAATGATCTCTTAGGCTTCAATAATAAGGGTAATTCTAGAACCTAGGTCCCATTCAACAGGGCCAGAACAATCCAGGGCTTGGTTGGTTGAAGTTCTTGAATCTATAGCCAATTAGTTCAGCTCTTTGCATGAGAACATGCTAAGGAAGGTAGATTCCAAACAGGTAGAAAAACTACAAAAGACCAAAATTCTGGAAAAGGAGTTCAGAAAAACTTCTCCTTTGAACTGCTTCTCGAACAGCCCTTTTTTAAGATCTGTTTTTAAATACTACTAGTACTACTATCATCAACCACTAGTGCAAACATCATCATATTAAATCCTAAAATGTACTAACCACTATGAGACTCACTTCCCATATTCTATTTTTGCTAATCTGCAGAGCTAATTTGCAAATTATGTTATAATCCCAACTTTATAAGGGGAAAAAGAAAACACATCAGATTATTTCACTTAATTGACTTCCCATCATTCTGCTTTTATGTACAGTGGTACCTTCTTAGGCTCAAAGAAACACATTCTTGTGCAGATACATTTGTACTGCCTCATGTGCTGCTTGTTTAACTTCCTCCACTGTGTGGACCAATGCCATGTTTTTATTCATGGCAATTGTCATTTTATTAAACTTCTCTAGTTTTTCCATGAGAACATAAACTTAAGGGAAAAGAATATGATTTGTTGCTACATGTACAGAGACTAAACAGTGCTTGACACACAGTTGACATTCAGGAAATACTTCTTGAATAAATGAACAAAATAATATCTTGAATGATAATCTAGCAAGTGACAGAGCCAGGATATAAGCAAACTCAAGTCTTGAGTGGCCAAAATTTTTCTTTCTGCTACATTTCACAGCCTCTTAACTCAGAATTATCAGGTGGTACATATTATGACCTCAAATTTCCCAACAATGGAAGAGTTCTGTGTAGTTAGAACAACCCAGTCCTCCAGGTGTGGGTGAATGGTTACTAGTGTTCATGTCTATAATTCAGTTGCATCGTCTAGATGGATTAGATTCTTGGGATGTGTGCTGAGATTCCCTAGATTGTAACCAAGAATGGACAGGGCCAGATCCCTCAAGTCCTATGAGCATATCAACCACAATAATTCTTGAGTACTCCAGTGTTGGAATTGAGTTCAGCTTATGTTATACTTAGAAATATAACATTAAATAGAAATCTTAAAGATAGTTTTTTGTGGGGCTTTATAACATTATCAACTGGAATGATCATGTAGTTATAAAAATAACATAGCTACAGGTTGCATTGAAAAACTTTCTAGATGTCAGAATGTTTTAAATATACTACAATTTGCAGAACCCATCTGGGCACATAGATTCAGTCATATCTTTCAGATATTGAGTACTGTGTACTTGTTAATAACACTGGGGACAATGCACAGTTAAAAATGCCCCACGTTAAGAGGCAGTGCATTAATAAAGTGACCAAATAGTATTTTTCGGGATGTCTGGGTGGCTCAGTTGGTTAAGCAGCTGCCTTCGGCTCAGGTCATGATCCCAGGGTCCTGGGATTGAGTCCCACATCAGGCTCCCCACTCAGCAGGGAGCCTGCTTCTCCCTCTGCTGCCACTCCTCCTGCTTGTGCTAGCTCTCTGACAAATAAATAAAATCTTTAAAAAAAAAAAACACAAATGGTATTTTTCTGTCTAATCTAATCACCAGTCTGTATTATGTTAATGTTGTATTTGCTTTGTGAACTTTTGGTAATTAAAAGTATCACATGTATTTGTTACACTAATTTTGCGCAGTCACTTGTTCTATAACAATATCCAAAAGACTTACCAAAGTTCCTCCACCTCTGATTTGCTGGCTTGAGAATTCATTTATTCACACAGTAAAACTTAAATCTGCTCATGTTTCCAGGCCCAAGTTGTATATGTAAGTTAGCACTGCGTGCTCATCTTCAACAGGTCTTTTGTTTATAGAATGGACGATAGCATAAAGATGGTTAGTAAGCCTTGTCATGTCTGTCTTCCTTATCCTACCTCCTCTGTTCTTAGAAGTGAATTTCTCAAGGTCTCGAGTTATAACATCGCCATCTATATAACTATCTGCGCGTGATGATAATGTCATTTTTACTTCTGCCCTCTCCAGTTTCCATATTAAAAATTTATCGAAGTTCACCTCGTTTGTTTGTTTTTTTTAAAGATTTTATTTATTTATTTGATAGAGAAGCAAGAGAGGGAACACAAGCAGGGGGAGTGGGAGAGGGAGAAGCAGGCTTCCCGCTGAGCAGGAAGCCCGATGCGGGGCTCGATCCCAGGACCCTGGGATCATGACCTGAGGTGAAGGCAGACGCTTAATGAATGAGCCACCCAGGCACTCCCAAAATTCACCTAAAGTTTTGTCCTTTACCTGCCTCCTAGATGCTCAGTCTCTCTAGAATTGTCCTGAAGCAGTGTATCCAAGACCTTTCATGACTGAGCTTTTCAGTCTCCTCTTATAGTAACTGTGACTCCTTCAGAATATGCACCCCCCCAACCCTGTCCCATTCCCCACATACTTTGTGCTTCTCTTAACCTGACCTTCATTTCTCCATCTCCATAACTCCACTCCTATTTTTCTTTGCTTAGGCTCTGATGACTTCCTATTCATGCCTTAAGCCAGGCACAGATGCCACCCCTGATGGGTCTTTTTCTAAACTAAGTGGATTTATGGCAATCTGTGTATTTTTACAAAAGTTACCACATTTATTTAATTTCTTTTCCCTTAGCCTCTTTTATGGCACAGTGTGTTTTTCTTCGTTGTGATTCTACAGTATTTGAAAGAGAGACTTGTATATATCAGACATTCAATGTCACCTGAGTGAATTACATTCTAACAAGGTGCCATGATTACCAGATATTCTCTTCAGGTAATTAAATGTGAAAGGGATTTTAACAGCTATCACAAAAAAAGCAACAAACACATGTTCTTTTTATACATAGCATCCCTGTCTATTTTTATTATTGTGCCAGAGTGAAAGTATTTTAGGTGTGTTTTACTACAGAAATACTGTTTTAAACAAATAATAAAACTTTCTGATTATCCTGTTGCCTGCTTAAAACTAAATGCTCAAACAGTGGTTACACTCAGATCTAATATATTATTCAAAGATTTCTATGATAAATGCATGAAGGGGAAATTTAGTTCCAGGAAGGTGATATGAATCAGATCAATGGATAGAATCACACTATATGCTGTAAGAATTTTATGGACTTAAATTTACATTTCAAATGTGCAAAGCAATATAAAATTGTAAATTGACAAAGCACTCTAGATAAAATACCAAAGAAACCTGAATCAATCCTGAGCTCCAAGAATATTATGAACTTTCCTTTGTGTGCATATATCTCACCAGAGAGAGAGAATTGGTTTGACTCCACAGTCCAGATACCCTAGGCAAAGGGTGTTCGCATATTGAAGCTGGAGGTGGTAGCTGCTATTGCTTATACCCTTAGATCCAATGCAAACCTACTTTTCTTTACGTGAAAATTTGATCCTGTCACTCTTCTGATTATAATTGTTCAATGCTTCTTAAGTAATAAATGGAAACTCCTTTGGTGGTATAGGAGGCTTTTCCAAAACTGGTTCCTGTCACCTGTCTAAAATCCTATCTTGGCACCCTCCACCTCACATGTTATGCTTCAGGTATCCTCTACTACTTGAAGTGCTACAGTTTGCTGTGATTGTAGGCCTCCATTGGTTTACATGCTATCCTACCTGCCTGGCCTTTCTTTTCTACTCAACAAATCAAAACTCATATCAGTGTTCCCTTCCTGGTCCTGATGGAACCCCTTCCATTGTCCTTATTTTAAAATTCCATTCTAACAATTTGTCATTTTTTGCAAATATGTATATTTTGTCAATAAGCATCTACCCCCATGCTTCCTGTTATACTAGAAACAAGAGATAGGGTAATGAACAAATCTGGATGCTTACAGATGGATAGGGAAGTCTGTCAGTATAAAAGCAGTGATAATAACAGGATAGAGGAAAGTCTTCTATGCGATTATGAGACAGGGAGACCAAACCAAGTCAGAGTTAGAGTAAGTCTTCTGTGTGGAAGTGTGCAAGTTGAGAACTAAAGGGAGAGTGGAGATAACTCCTACAGAGTTTTGGATTAATGAATAAAAATTCTATTTTCCTTAATGGCCTATATATTAGTTTGTGAAGAAACTAATATTCTGTAATGTCATACTTTTTAATTAGAAGTTGAAAAACTATCCTTTTAAACCTGGGAGTTTATGGTCCTGTAATGGTTGTAGTTCCACAGTTCTATAGGTTGACTGTGCTCTCCCCATTGGCCTAATGCCCAGTGTGATGGTATTAGGATGCGGGGCCTTTGGAAGATGATTAGGTCATGAGAGTGGAGCCCCCATGGATGGGATTAGTGCCTGTATAAAAGAGGCCTCAGAGAGCTTTCTTACCCCTTCTACCGTGTGAGGACACAGTGACAAGATGAATTAGGAGCCAGGAAGCAGAACCGGACACAGAATCTGACTATGCAGGCAAACCAATCTTGGACTTAGAGCCTCCAGAACTCTGAGAAACAAAGTTCTGTTGTTTGTATGTTACCTAGTCTGTGGTATTTTGTTCAAGCAGCCCAGGTGGACTAAGACACACTGTGTGCCACTATCCTACCTCTAGGACCCTTAATAATCCCAGATGAATATGATACTTCAGGGTATTCTCCACTTGGGTCAGGTTAATGCTCATTACTAAAACACTTTAATTTTATTTTTTTAGAGAGAGTGGGGAGGTCCAGAGAGAGCAGGAGAGAGAATCTTAAGCAGGCTCCAGGCCCCTTGCAGAGCCCAACGTGGGACTCGGTCTCACAGTCCGGAGATCGTGACCTGAACCAAAACCAACTGAGCCACCCAGGTGCCCTTATTACTAAAACTTTTTAGTGGTTGCTCCCCATGTAGTCAGTAATGAAAGAAAAAGAAATTCGTTTTAGCCTACATAAGGGGCAACTGCTTGTGGTGTCTACCTTCTGACCTCCAAGACTAAACATAACCAACCTGAAAGACCAATCACCCTTTTCATTCTCTGTTTGACAGGACTTTTTCTTTTCTTTTCTTTTCTTTTTTTTTAAGATTTTATTTATTTGAGAGAGAGAGAGAGAGCGCATGAGCAGGGGGAGAGGCAGAGGGAGAAGGAGCCCCGCTGAGCAGGGAGCCCAGTCTGGGACTCCATCCCAAGACCCCAGGATCGTGGCGTGAGCCAAACGCAGACACTTAATGGAATAAGCCACCCAGGTGCCTGGCAGGACTTTTTTTTGTTAGTGTTCTGTGACCACTAACTCTATTCTGTCAATTCATTTAGAGCGAAATGAACCCAACATTGTTTTAAACAACTAGGTTGTAGACATTGGAGAGTGTGGATCAAATATTTTAATGTCATCAGTTTGTTCCATGTCTCCCATTCTTTTAAAGCACTAATTCAGGAGGAGCTTGCAATCAGCAGGGACAAAAAAACATACCAATAAATTATTCACACATTCACAGAAATGAGCTGGAAGATGTGCCTATTGGACAGGAGAGTTTTTTTTCACAACATAGACCAAGCAACTCCTTGAAATGGCATAAAACACTTTAAGCAATTATTACATATTCGCTACTTTCCTTTGCTTAGCGATGGCTTTTGCTGTATTGCACTCTGCAGCCAGAGAGGAAAGGTGGATTATACCACTAATTGCCATGCGTTTTTTTTTTTTTTTTCTTTGCTGACAGGCTAGAGCTGTTCCAGCTGATGCAAACTTGGAAAAATTTCACTCACTTCACGGCAAGCCCTACTTTATCAATCTAGGATGACTTAGTCCAAAAAATTACAATAGCTTAGTCTTTCTTTTTCCCAAACTAAACACTCTACTTTTTTTTAAACTTATAACACTTTTTTTTCCCCTTAAACATAACATTTTCCCTAAAAGTGAAGGAAGTAAAGAAATAGGGATCGAATATAAACTTTTTTTTTAAGATTTTTATTTATTTGTCAGAGAGAGAGAGAGCGTGCATACCAGCGCACACAAGCAGGGGGAGCGGCAGGCAGAGGGAGAACCAGACTCCCCACTGAGCAAGAAGCCTGACGTGAGGCTCGATCCCAGGACCCTGGGACCATGACCTGAGCCAAAGGCAGATGCTTAACCGACTGAACCACCCAGGCGCCCCTCTGATATAAACTTTGCTTGTAATGTGCCCTGGCCTGTGCAGGAAACCACAGTGGAGATTGGACGAGGGCCAAGCACTGTCCCAGTTCCTTTTAGCAACACAAGAAAGGAAGGGTGTTTGGGGAAAGTCTAGAAGATAGTTGCTGTCCCAAGTATCAGCAGGTTTTAGTAGTAGCAGTGCTTTCAGCAGACACCTTAATTGTAGGCCAATATTGTGTATCCTAGACTATGAGCGTGGGAATATTCCATTTTTGGTGCAGTTTGCAGAAAGTAATCTGTTCTGGGAGTCCAAATGTGGTGGGTTAATTTTCTGTGTCAGACTTTCTATTAAGAGGAATAGCATGATATGGGCAATAGATCGAAGGTTTTGAGTCTAAGCAGTGGAAGTAAAATGCTTGTGGTATCTTGGACAAATCATTTACTTGTTCTAGGCCTCCGTTTTCTCCTGTGTAAAATGGGAAACATAATACCTAACCCCTCTTGAGTTACAAAGAGAATTATGTATGACATAATGAAAGTTATGTTATTTGTTAGTTGTTGATAGAGTTTAAATCCCTTACCTTTTGCAGAAAACCTATGATATCAGAAAAATGAGATCATTTGCAAATACTAGGCATGGTCTCCAGAAGAGTCTTTGAATTAAATGAAGAATGGTATGTGAATGGACATATTCAGATAATGATTTTTATATATCGAATGTGTGAAACTTGGTTCATGGACTCCAAAGAAGGAGGTATTTAATCAGTAGAGAAAGTTTGCAGAAAAGCATTTTTTAAAAAAAAATATCTATAAAGATCAACTTTAAGACTTTGAGATAGAGGGAGGAAAAAAAAACAGCTTGAGGAGACCTAATCTTTGACCTTTTTCTGTGGAGGAAAAGCATAACTGAAGAGGGATAGCATTTTGAATATTTAAATATAGATCCAAAAGAAATGACCTCCCCAAAACTATAAACTGTGAATTTTGTATTTTTTTTTCTATTCCTTTTCCAATATTGAAAATACTGCCTTAGTTAAGGCAACTCTTCATCCAAATACTAATTATTCTAGATTAACCATAGCCATGAAAGCAAATATATCCTGATTGGGTTTGACTTCAACACAATTAATGAATTTTGAATTTTAAAATATATTTAGTTTTATTATTTTCCCAGTCTGCCAGAGATGCAATTCAGTCAGTGGTTAAGTGAAATACCAATATTCTTAAATGTAGTCTTCTAAGACAATTTGAAACTGTAGCAAGTAATTGCTTTGAGCAAGGCTACTTACATGGAAAGGCTCTCTACTTACAACGAGGTCACATAATTATAAGTCCCCCTGACTTGATACCTGGACTTTAGCACATAAGGGAATTCAGGTTTTTATAAAAATGTATGAGAGGACCTCTTATCCTGGGGTTGTGTAACAGTGCATTATTAGCCTCTGATTCTGCTTTCTCTAATGAGTGCCTTTGTCCATTTCTCTCCATGACCTTTGACTATAATCTATGAGAATTTTTCCCATCTCTTTTCTCTTACTTAGCCATATCTGAAGTAGATAATAGGATATATATCCTCCTTAAAAGATAGTGTGGTATATTAGACCTATTTATTGCTTAAAGAAAACTGGGGACTCCAGTGACTTAAGTCAAAATAAATCTCTAGAGTTTTTAGTCTAACAAGGTCTTTAGTGCTTGAAACTTAGTTTCATTTTTCCCCCTGTCTTTTTGTCTTGTGATTATCCTGTTTTCTCTCAGTGAAGGGTGCAGTTCTGTAAGACTTTGTAACTTCTGGTATATAACTACACCTTTAATTTGATTTTTGCCCTGAGACACCTTAACTTTCAGTTCTGGAGGCCTCCGTTTCTCTTTCAGCTCAGGTCTTCTAGCGGGCTCTTGAGAATCCCTTGGCAAGGTGGCTAGCTTCTCCCAGAACAAGCTGTCTAAGAGACAAAGGCAGAGAGTACCATCATTTATTTGGTCTAGTCTTGGGAAGTACACACATTATTTCTGCTGTTTGGCATTGGTGACGCAGAGCTACCCTTGATTTAATATGGGAGGAGGACGACACAAGGGTGAACACTGGGGGCAAGGAATATTGGGGGCCATCTTAGAGGGTCACTGTCATAGCACTGATTTTGATTCTGGAAGAGTCTTTAACAAGGCTACTCCAGACATGACCACTTTCTGGCCAGGTGGTTCTGCTTCAGAAACATTGGCTGAAGATGGCTAATTTAGAGTGAATTTGAATGCTAAGGGTGGGTCAGGGCTGTGACTTATGCAAGGACATATACTAGCTTCTTTAGATCAGTAGTGGGAGAGTACTAGAGTTAAGGCACTGGACATACCCAACATGCCTCAAGGTGGCAGAAAAGAATGTTGGCTGGAGTTTGCTATTAAAAACCTGGTATTTGGAGGAAGGGAAATAAAAAGACGGGTGGCACCTTACTGTCTACCTACAAGTAAGCTGATTGTTTGATACCTTGACCATTTTACAGCCAAACCAAGGGAATTCTAAGCTTGCACATATCGAGAACTTTTTAATTTATCTTTGGCCTGAGGTATCAGGCTTCTTCCAGGAATCTGAGGCTTAATAAAACAAATGATATTGTGGTAAAGTCTGTATTCTCTTGAGCTTTTGCTTAAAAGTGCAGTGTTACAGTAAAGCCTTCAGTATAATCTATGCAGTGAAAATCATTTACCTGTAAAAAGGCAGGTGTTTCTTTACCCTCCTCTGCTATGAAGTCTACCAAGGATAAATAAAGCCACAAGATTTGTTTATTTTAAGCCCAGAGATATTATCAGGATGTATTTCATTATGATGATACTGAAGGGATACATTTGGTTTCATATTTAACTACATGGCAGATGGGATATGTTTTTATTCCCAGATTCTCTTCCTATTCCCTAAAGTAACTAATACATATTATGACCTACTATGTGAGCATTTTCCAAATACTGGCTTTTGTACCCTCACAAAAGACATTATGTTTGTATCATTAAAAGAAGTAATGCTGTTTTCCTTAGATCTTTTTATATTAATTTATAATATAAGTATTTAAATACTTTTCATTTAAAGTGGAGACTCTTTGGCTCAGTGGGTTAAGCGTCTGCCTTTGGCTCAGGTCATGATCCCCGGGTGGGGTCAAGTCCTGCGTCCAGCTCCCTGCTCAGCAGGGAGTCTGCTTCTCCCTCTCCCTCGGCTGGTGTGTGTGTTCTTTCTCTCTCCCTCCCTCTTTAAATAAATAAATCAAATCTTTAAAAAAATAAAACAATAAAGTGGAGACTCTTTGAAGACTCCACAGGTTTATAATATGGCAATCAGATGAGAAGGCTCGTAACCTATTTCAGTTAACTATGGCTACATTAAAAAACCTCCCTCAAATGTAGTGGGTTAATAGAATATTTTTTGTTCATGAATCTGAATTTTGGGCTAGACTCAGTGGGGACAGTTTATCAGTGTTCCATGTTACATCATTTGGATTGATGCAACGGACGTGGAAGATCCCGTTCCAAGGTGACTCATGTAAAAGTCTGGTAAATTGGTGATGATTATGAGTTCCTTTTCACTTGGGCCTTTTCATGGGTTGACTTCTTCATACTGTTTTAGTCAAGTTCCCAGAGTGAATGTTCCAAAATACAGGAAGTAGAAGCTAGCAATTTCTTAAGGTGTTGGCCCAGAAACTGCCCTAGTGTCAGTTTTACCACATTCTATTGGTGAAGTAGTCACAGATTGCAGATTCTAGGAGTGGGGATATATACTTAGTTCATAATGAGGGCACTGGAGGCCGTAGGCAAGAAAATAAGTAGTAACTGTGAAGATTGGAAGTTAATTTATAATAATTGAGGTCATGAAAGTCACAGAACACAAGTGAATATATAAATCCAATTTCCTTTCTATATACTTACAATTGGTGAAAAATAGAAACTTGGGATTAGACACACCAAAGGAGCAATAAACTAATAAAGAGATATGCTATCTTCATTGATTGGAGGACACAATATTGTTGACATAATTTCTCCCCAAATCTATAGACCAATATTAATCAAATGCCCATCAAACTTTTGTAGATACCAACAACCTAATTCAAAAACTTACTGTAAAATAGGAATTGAATGACAACAGAAAAAATAAATTTGGAAAAAAACAAGATTCACACTGTCTTCAAGGCTTTTCATAATGCTAAAGTTATCAATACAGTGTGATGTTGGCTAAATAATAAACATAGATAAATGGAACACAGTATATAAAGTATATAAATAGAATCACTCAAATCAGTTTAATTGATTTTTGATGCAGGTGCCAAAGAAATTCAGTGAAAAAGAATAGTCTTTCAAAAAAAGAGATCTTTCAACAAATGATGCTGGAAAATTTGAATATGCTTATGTGTGTTAAAAAAAAATCCACCCTTGTATCTAATAAAATATTAACTCAAAATGGATTATAAATATAAAAAATCTGTAATACTTCTAAAAAAAATGGGATAAACCTTTTGGTGTTGGACTAAAAGCTCTTAGGGAAAAGATCAAAATCACGGGATGCCTGGGTGGTTCCGGTTAACCGTCTGCCTTCTGCTCAGGTAATGATCCCCAGGTCCTGGGATCAAGTCCCACATCGGGCCCCTTGCTCAGCAGGGAGCTTGCTTCTCCCTCTGCCTGCCACTCCCCCTGCTTGTGCTCTCTCTGTCTCTCTCTCTCTGACAAATAAATAAATCTTTAAAAAGAATAATAAATAAGATAGGTAGATAGATAAATCAATCAATCAATCAATCAATCCTCACCACAGAGGCCCCTGGCTGGCTTAGTCAGTAGAGCATGCAACTCTTGATCTTGGGGTTGTAAGTTCAAGCCCCACATTGGGCATAGAGCTCACTTACAAAAATATTAAAATCAAAATAAAAATAAATTGGTAAATTGACTGTCACACATTTCTAATTTTTGAAAGGCTTAAAAGTCACGGACATGAAACAGACTGGGACAAATATCTGTAAATCAAACATCTCACAGATTTGTATTCAGAGTATAAAAAGAACCCTCAAAACTCAATGACAAGAAAACAAACTACCAAATCTGAAGATTTGACTACATATTTCAAAGAAGCTATACAGATGGCAAATAAACACATGAAAAGATACACACTACATATGTATTAGAATGGTTAAAAAACACAAAACAAAAACTGACAAGTGTTGACAAGGACATATAGCATCTGGAACTCTTTTCTATGTTGATGCTGGGAATGAAACATGGTTACAACTCTTCTAGGAAACAGTTTGGTAGTTATGCAGTTTGACATATGCTTGCTACACTTCCAAGCAATCTCATTCTGAGGTATTTACCTAATAAAATTGAAAACTTATGTTCATACAAAAAAAATATATGAAAGTTTATTCAATGTGTATAGCAATTCTATTCATTATCACCAAAACTGGAAACTTGATCAATGTCATGTTGATAAATGGATAAACAAAATGTGATACATCAATACAGTGGAATGCTTGAACAATTTGAAGTATCAGCAATCAAAATTAGTAAACTGATGCATGCAGTAACCTAGATGGATCTCAAATAATGAAAAGCCAGATTCAAAAAGCTACACACCATGTGTGTCCAAGAGGCAAAATTGTAAGCACAGTAATTCAGTTGGTGGCTTCCTGGTTAGGTGTGGAGATGAGGAATTGGATAAAAAGGGGAAGCATTAGGGAATTTTTTGGGGTGATAGAACATTCTGTATCTTGTTAGTTGTGGTTATGTAACTGTATATGTTTGTGTAAATTCAAAGAACTATATACACTTAAGAGTGAATTATGCTGTTTGAAACTTTTAAAGACTGAAAAAATATTCCAGGTACCTCTGGACATAATGATAACACAGTACTCCCAACCAACATTTGCTCAACGGCTTCCACACTCATCTGATCCAATGCAGCAACAACAACCTAAAAACCGGTCAAGGGGAATGCCTGCTTCAGATAACACTCTTGCTAAAGAATGATGGAGGGAAAAAAAATGATGGAGAAGAATGAGTGGACCTGGGTGTCAAATATACAAAATATAGTTCTGTGTATTAAAATTGACCATGAGATATTTAGTGGGAGGGAGGGGACTTGAAGTCCTTAAATGACATTGTTTGGGCTTACATACAGATCTTCCAGAGTTTCTCCAACCTTACCTCTTGAGCTTATTACACCTCTCCTATATTCAGATTGTATGCTGAGTCATAAGCATCACTGCTGAGATAGGACACCTGTTTACTCAATTTTTGGAAACCTATTATATATTAATTTAAATATCCAGATTTCTCTCCTATAATCTGACATTTTGAGGTTTCTATTTTCAGGGTTCCAAACACAAGTCACTTTTTTTTAAAGATTTTTATTTGAGAGAGAGAGAGACGTGCATGTGAGTGGGGAGAGGGGCAGAGGGTGAGGGAAAGTAAAGAATCTCAAGCAGACTCCATGCAGAGCATGGAGCCCCATGTGGGGCTCAGTCTCGGGATCCTGAGAACATGACCTGAACCGAAACCAAGAGTTGGATGCTTAACTAACTGAGCCACCCAGGCGCCCCAAACACAAGTCACTCTGCCTTTATTTGACTATCTCTAACCTGCTTGTGAGGTGGGTTATGGCCTCAACTGTCTACTTCACTTACTCATTTTATCCAGCCCAGCAAAGCTCATTCATGGATTTTCTTCTAAATATAAGCATGCATGCATTTAATCAGCCTCACTCATTTTGTCATTAATCCAAACAAGTGTCCTCAGTTTTGGGTGGCAATTTCAGGCTGGCAGTTGTCTTGAGACAAAGGTACTTTCAGCTATCATCAGTGAGAGTGAAAGGCAGGAGCTGAGGTCCTGCATATCTCTGCTCCCTAATCACAGCAGAAAGGACCTTCAGGAATCTCATCACCAACTACAACAATCTAATTCAAGAAAAACTGCTTAGCAGGTCTTGTACTGCAGAGTCAGAAGGAAAAAAATCAACAAAATATACTATTAAAGTCAATAAAACATCAAATATCTCTACAAATTAAAAATTGTCTTACTATAAATTAGACCATGTTTTTACTTCACTTTAAATGCAAAAAAAAAAAAAAAAAAAAAATCACTTGTTTTTAAAGCCAAGGAGATAATAATTAGTATTAGCCTATCTCTTAAAATTTTAAGTAAAAAGAAATCCAATAGAATATGGCTTCAACAAAGGAGGGATTTAATTACCCAAAGTGACTTGCAAATTTAGAAGGATGGGGACCATCAGCATTAGTTGCTGTAGCACCTCCAACTGGTGATTTCCAAGGACCCAGTTTCCTCCTTACATTACCTTCTGCCTACAAGTGTCCATTTGCCCTTTTTCATTTCCACTAATGGCTAACATCAGCTAAGAAACAACATGCTTCTGTTTATAATGGAGGATAGTTGGAAGAAAGGCGGGCAGGGACAAGAGGTCCCACCCTAAGAGGAAACTACCCTTAAAAAGATTTTATACCACCCTGGAAGGAGCCCTCCACTCTTTCCCACATGGTAGGTAGATGAGAAAAGCCTGATTGGGTGACTGGCACATGGAAGGTTAATCAGATAAAAACTGCTTTTCAACAAGCCCATAAAACCCCCTAGACTTCAAACTCTGGTGACAACCCTCTCAGGTCCCCTCCCTCCTTAGGAGCACTGTGGTATGGCTCAGGAAACTTTGCTTTGCTGCCCACCACTCTTCCTCTGGTCTCCCTCTTCATTCTCCCAAGTGGCATGTTAATTGGAAAGGCCCATCCAGTTCCAATCCCTGTCAGCTAGGAGTAGGTTCAGCCCCTGTTGTTGGCTGCAAAATGAGAGAGGCTAGATGAGTGAAAGTTTACCATATCCAAAAGTACATATGGTAAGTGGTAGGCAAAATCGTGTTGAATTAGTGATTAAAAACCATTCTAGGCTTGCCAGTTAGTAGCATTATGGGCAAAACTGTTCACTATTCAGTTTATATGGCATCATATTTAAAATGAACATAACTTCACAGAGTTATTATGAGACTATGAAAAGATAATACATATAAAAGTCCTTTGCCAACTGAAATAAGCTATTTTTGAAATAAAATTTCTAAAGTATCCGGACACCATTTTCTAAAATCATTTACAGCAAAGCTTCAAATTTTGTTAAAATTTAAACATTCCCATATCAAATATTTTTAATGAGAGAACTTTCAAATAGGAGCACTTGAAAGCCATGAAGTAAAATGGAACAAAGCATACAAATTCATTTTGAGGAAATTTTCTCCCTAAGTGCTGAGTGCACCAAAAATTCGAGAAATTATCTTTGGGATGAGAACAGCACTTCCTTTTTTTTTTTTTTTTTTTTAAAGGTTTTATTTAGTTTAGAGAGAGACGACAGCATGAGTGGGAGAGGCAGAGGGAGAAGGAAAGAGAATCTCAAGCAGACTCCATGCTGAGCACAGAGCCCTATGTGAGGTGAGATCCCAGGACCCTGATAGCATGACCTGAGCTGAAACCAAGAGTTGGATGCTTAATCAACTGTGCCACTCAGGTGCCCCTATTTTTTATTTTTCTAAAGTTTTTATTTAAATTCCTGTTAACATATTAGTTTCAGGTGTACAATATAGTGATTCAACACTTTCATACAACACCCAGGGCTCATCACAAGTACATTCCTTAATCCCATCACATATTTAACCCATCCCCTCACTCACCATCCACCCCTGGTAACCAACAGTTCTCTATAGTTAAGAGTCTGTTTCTTGGGGCGCCTGGATGGCTCAGTCATTACGAGTCTGGCTTCGGCTCAGGTCATGATCCCAGGGTTCTGGGATCAAGCCCCACATTGGGCTCCCTGCTTGGCGGGAGGCCTGCTTCTCCCTCTCCCATTCCCCCCTGCTTGTGTTCCCTCTCTCTCTGTCAAATAAATAAATAAAATAAAAAGAGTCTGTTTCTTGGTTTGCCCCCTTTTTTTCCCCTTTGCACATTTGTTTCTTAAATTCCACATATGAGTGAAATCTTAGGGTATTTGTCTTACTCTGGCTGACTTATTTCTCTTAGCATGATACTCTCTTGCTTCATCCATGTCATTGCAAATGGCAAGATTCCATGCTTTTTTAAGGCTGAGTAATACTCTATTGTATATGTATACCGGTTCTTTATCCATTCATCAGTCGATGGATACTTGGGCTCTTTACATAATTTGGCTATTTTAGACATGGCTTCTATAAACATAGGGATGCATGTATCCCTTTGAAATAGTATTTTTGTATTCTTTGGGTTATACCTAGTAGTGCAATTGCTGGATCATAGACTGGTTCTATTTTTAACTTTTTGAGGAATCTCCGTATTGTGTTCCACAGTGGCTGTACCAATTTGCATTCCCACCAACAGTGCAAGAGGGTTCCCTTTCCTCAACATCCTTGCCAACACCCACTGTTTCTTGTGGTTTTGATTTCATTCTGACAGGTGTGAGGTGATACTTCATTGTAGTTTTAATTTACATGAGTGATGTTGAACATCATTCCATGTGTCTGTTGGCCAACTATGTCTTTAGAAAAATGTCTCTTTATGTCTTCTGCCAATATTTTAATTATTCATTTTTTTGGTGTTGAGTTTTATTAGTTCTTTATATATTTTGGATACTAACCCTTTACCAGATATGTGATTTGCAACTATCTTCCCCCATTCCGTAGGTTGCCATTTAGATTTGTTGATTGTTTCCTTCACTGTGCAGAAGCTTTTTATTTTGTATGGAACCACAGAAGACCCCAAATAGCCAGAGCAACCTTGAAAAATACCCCGAATAGCCAAAGCAACCTTGAAAAAACAAAGCTGGAGGCATCACAGTTCTGAACTTCAAATTGTATTACAAAGTGGTAGTGATCAACACAGTATGATACTGGCACAAAAATAGACACATAGATCAATAGAACAGAATAAAAAACCCAGAAATGAACCCACAACTGCATGGTCAATTAATCTTTGACAAAGCAGAAAAGAATATCCAATGGGAAAAAGATTGTCTCTTCAACAACTGGTGTTGGGAAAACTGGACAGCAACATGCAAAAGAATGAAACTGGACCACTTTTTTACACCAAACACAAAAATAAATTCAAAATGGATTGAAGACCTAAATGTGAGACCTGAACCATAAAAATCCTAGAGGAAAACATAGAGTAACCTCTTTAACATTAGCCACAGCAACTTCCTTCTAGATATGTCTCCTGAGGCAAGGGAAACAAAAGCAAAAATAAACTATTAGGACTTTTCTCTTTATTTAGAAATAAATTGTGAAGAAGCACATAGTGATCAAATAGATAATTGATTTAGAAAAACATTTAGAGAGGGACGCCTGGATGGATGGTTCAGTCGGTTGGTTAAGCATCTGCCTTTGGTTCAGGTTATGATCCCAGGGTCCTGGGATCAAGTTCCTCATCGGGCTCCCTGCTCAGCGGGGAGTCTACTTCTACCTCTGCTGCTCCTCCTGCTTGTGCTCTCTTGCTCGCTCACTCTCTCTCTGACAAATAAATAAAATCTTAAAAAAAATTATAGAAACTTAATAAAATGAGTCTACTTATATTTTTAAGTGTTCCATTTTATCTTTGCCTTGGGGGGGCAAATTTAATCTCTAAATTCCAGATCTTTACTAAATATTGAAGGAAAATTATTTCTAGAAAAAAAGTTTCTCTCCAAGGATAGACAAATTGTAATTTTTAACAGTTTAAATAATGCTTGATTGAAAAGACTTAATGACAAAAATATTAAGATTTACCTTTATATACTCTACATATATATTTGAGTTAATATATGTGTAAAATATGAGTTACTGCTATATATATTATAATTAGTTTTATATTTAGAGGTATATATACATATACATGTATAGAGTTAAATAATCTGATCTTTAGTAAGTGAATAATCCTTTAATCTTACTTTTTAAGAATTATGCATTTTAATTTATCTGCTCTTTTAAAATTTCAAAGAATAAGAATAAAGTTGCACTGTATTGGAATCCTATTTCAGAACAAATAGAATTTATTAGTTTGCTTATCCAAATAGGTTTTCCTGAAGCCAAACAAAGAATACATCGTATAAGAATACACAGAATATATAATAGTTGAATGCACGTTCACTTGCATTTTTCATAATTAGAATTTTTAATTTCACAACACTGATTACCAATGGTTTTGAGAATAAACATGATGAGAAGGGGTAGTTCTTGGGACAGTTAGAGAGCTTGATTAACCAGAGAAAGAGGAAGTTGTGTTTGTTTGTTTGTTTGTTTTCCTTTGGCCTATGATGATGCCTGTCATGCTTGAAGCCACTAAATTTAATAACAAAAAATAAGCCTTAAGGGTTCAGGAGGCAACAACGCATGAAGCTTAAGATGGCAAATGTCGAGAAACTCATAGCTCTGGAAGTCAGTATTTTTGCCTTTTTAAAATTTAAAACACTTTATCGGATATACATTAAACATAACTACCTTACTGAGAACCCTTCTATTAGGCATGATGATCATCACTGAAACATAAAGGAAAGGTTTGAATATCAGCCCTAACTCTTACTATCTATATGAATGAATTAGATAATTTACTACTTAGCCTACCTGCCTTTCTGTTTTCTCACCTGAACATGAAAAATAAGATCTACCTCCTAGGTTGTCATGAAAATTACATGATATAGCATAATCCAATTTGGGCCTTGTACTGTCCTAGGTGCTCATGTAAATAGTAAAGTTTTGTGTTAGATTTTAAAAAATAAGTAACAGAATATCATTGTGCTGAAAAGTCAGAAGTTTAAAGAAAAAAGACAAAAGAAAAAGACCTTGAGATATCTATACCCCAAAACATTTTTCTGTATTATGCATTTAGGCAAACAACTTAAATTTTTTGAACTTGTCTTGCCTCAGAGCTTCAAGCAGTTATGGGAGATCTGAAAAGTGGTTAAGAAAACAAACCTCTTCCCTCAAGGAGCTCACAATCCAATCTATAAACTAGATTTTTTTTTTTTTTAAATAATACTTTAATTGAAGACCTCACTCTAATAGAGTTACTGGGTTAGGAAAGATTAATTTTGACTGGACTATTTGGTAGAAAAATGTTTCTCACAGCACTTACCAGCCAATTGATGGATTTTTGTGATTGAACCACTCTGGTACTATTTACAGGGGAAATGAATATAGGAGGGCCAGTGTGTTCTAAGCAGTTATACAAGTTTCATTCATCCCATTCTTTAATGAGGGTTATTTGTGATATCTTTTATAGATTTCCTGTTCAAAAGGAGAAAAATGCTAAAACACAGAGGAAAGCTTGCAACTGGTGAATTTTAGCATGATCCAAATCTCATTTGTATTATAATAATAAATTATTAGAGCTAATTGTGCTTTGAAGATTTCCCCTGTGGTTCTATAGCTTTTAACAATGCTGTTATGAGGCATATTATGCTGATGCTATCAAATTTGAAATTGTTGTTTGTTCAATGAAGTTATGCTATTTTATTCCAAATGTAGAAGACGATCTTTCAGAAACAAAATGGTATGATTTTTAAAATGTGTGTTTTAAAATGAAATCCATTCTCAAACCTAGATCATAATTCTAGTGCTATCCAATACCAGAATGTATGAGGGTTGACACTTTTTCTACATCCTTAACATGGGGTGTATTTCTTTTTTGTTTGTTTGTTTTTAAGATATTATTTATTTATTTATTTGACAGAGAGGTAGAGAGCACAAGTAAGCAGAGCGGCAGGCAGAGGGAAAGGGAGAAGCAGGCTCTCCGCTGAGCAGGGAGCCCGATGCGAGGCCTGATCCCAGGACCCTGGGATCATGACCTGAGCCAAAGGCAGCCGCTTAACCGACTGAGCCACCCAGGCGCCCCTGGGGTGTATTTCTAAGATTCGTAGCTACTGAATTCCTTATCTCCCTCACTGTAAACTATGTATGGCCTTGGACAAATACTAATCTCCTTTCCCTGCCTCAGTTACTCACCTGTAAAATGTGGAAAATATTGTCCTCTCTTCCTCATGAAATTTTTTAGAAATCCGATGAATCTTTGCATTAAACTAAAGTTCTCCCATCCAATGCTTGTGCTCGTTTGACGCCTAAGGGCTCTGCAGGTTATCTTGGGGATTAGATGGAAAGTGGCCCAATAAGCCAGAACCTTTTTTTTTTCTGTTATTGTTTGTGCCATTCCAATATCATCAAAATATTCACTAATGATTTCTTCCAGAAGTTTTAAGGTTTTATTTATTATATTTGTGCCTATAACTCCATATATAGATATAAAGAATGTATCTGTGAATAATGTGAGAGATCTAGTTTTACCTTCTGTTCCATATTGTTATTTTACTACAGTTCATCTTTTCCTGCTGATTTGTAATACTACAGCTTTCATATGCAAGTTCCCTTACACAGACAGATCTTTTTCTGGGTTCCTTCTTCAGTTTCATCATTTTGTTTGTCCATCCTTGTGTCTACACCACACCATTTTAACTATTCTAGCTTTGTTAGAACTCCAGATGTCCATAGCTGAGTCCTTTTGTTTATCTTCTTTAAAAATGGCTTAGCTAGGGGTGCCTGGGTGGCTCAGTCGTTAAGCATCTGCCTTCGGCTAGGGTCATGATCCCAGGATCCTGGGATGGAGCCCCGCATCGGGCTCCCTGATCAGCGGGAAGCTTGCTTCTCCCTCTCCCACTCTCCCTGCTTGTATTACCTCTCTCACTGTCTGTCTCTCTGCCAAATAAATAAATAAAAATCTAAAAAAAAACAAAAACAAAAACCAAATTAAATTAAAAATTAAAAAGTAAAATAAAATAGAAATGGGTTAGCTAAGGGGCACCTGGGTCGCTTGGTCGGTTACGCATCTGCCTTCAGTTCAGGTCATGATCCCAGGGGCCTGGGATTGAGCCCTGCATTGGGCTCCCTGCTCAGCGGAGAATCTGTTTCTCCCTTTCTCTCTCCCTCCGCCTCTTTCCCTACTCGTGCTCACGCTCTCTCTCTCTCAAATAAATAAATGAAATCTTTAAAAATAAGTAATAAATAAGTAAAAATGGCTTAGCTTAAAAAAAAGGCTTAGCTATATTGAACTTCTATACTCCTATAAATGCTAGGAGCAACTAGGTAGGAATTTTAATTGTAATTGCACTGAATTCTGGATTAATCTGGGGAAAACTGGATGCTTTGCCACATTGAATCAACACATATATGAACATTATGTCTCCATTTGTTCAGATCTATGTCCTCTATTCATATTTGCCAGTTTTCCCTAGTAAAGTTGCTTTTAACTTTTATTAACAAGGGCACATTTGTTTCTTGGATAGTAGATACTAGCATGTAGTCAGTTCAACATTATATACGGGATTTGCCAGAAGTTCCATTTTTCACTTTTCACATTACATTTTTTACTGTTCAGTCATATTTGTTTTGAGATTTTGCCTACTGTTAATACATTGCAAAATTGCTGAGATTAAATCATGACATTTAGCTCCTATTAAGTATTTTAAAGAATATCTACAAATGGTAAAATAACAAAAGTTATTAAAAACATGCAATTAAAAAAAAAAATCCCTCCTACTATTGGTTTGTAACCCTCCTGGGACTTCCCGGGTGTAATCTGAAACTGGCCCCTGTCCTTAGAGGGCAGGGGGAGACTGAAGAAAAGAGGCAAGCCATTCCAGGTTGGCAGGTGGCCATGTTTAATAATAGCAAAGGGAATTTACATAGCAAGATGAAATGGATCCCCATACTGCCCTCCAAATCTTAGACGTTTATATAGAGGCCCTAAGTGGGCTTAGTCACATGTACCATGCAGGTGCTTTTAACAACATACCACCATCTCAGGGCTGTGTCCTTAGAGCAGGCTCTGGGAACTGGGAGGGCCAGCAGAACCCACATTCCAAGGACAGGGGAGGGGGTGAGGAGCCTCTCATGGCCCAGGCCCAGCTCCCAGGTCAGTCGGTGGTCACACCTTTTTGATGATGTTACCCAACACCTACACTGCTTTACAATGCAGGTTTTATTATTGAAGTCTGTTAAGGCCAACAGATCCGGAGAATAGGGACATTAAAATGAGAGTTTGTTACTCAAGCGGAGGCCGTGTTACTTCTCACATGGCCACGTGGGGAAGCACCAGCAGTGACCAGGGGGCAAAGGCAATGAGGAGAAAAGATGGACAGGAGCCTTTAATGTGGTTTCAGCAGGAAGGAACAGGAGAGGCAGGGTGAACAGATTTAGAACTGGCTAGTTTGCCTCATGTCAGGGGATTCTGGAGCAAAGGGGGTTACCCTTGGTTGCGCGGTACTTTGTACTGAAGTAATTAGAACAAGGGGATAGTGGTCCAGAATTTAAAGGTCTGATAAAGTAGATGGTTAGGGTACACTTCTGGCTTGGTTTGCACATGGAAGGACTGGTCATAGGTGAGTCATTGACTCTATCTAGGAATTGGTTAGCCCTTTAAGGGGCAGTCTCTGCAGAGTTTGCAAGGTCCAGATGTCAAAGCGTCAGAAATGGAGAAAATATAAAGGCATGATACTCCATCTCCTTTCTGTAACTACACAGGCCTTCTCCCAGGAAACAAACAGGATTAATTTTATTTTCAAAGATAGTCTGTTTTCAAATATAAGTAATGGGTTCTTTTTTTTACACGAAGAAATACAACTGTACCCTCTACTGTAATGCATTTTGCTTTCAGTTAATAATAGAGACTTTTTTTTCATATCTGTGTATCTAATTTTTCTTTGATTCATTTTACTAGTTTTGCAGAATTCTATTAGATACATTATGATTTACTTGAGCATTCTTTTTCAGAAAGACATTTAGTGTGTTTCAGTCTTGTGCTATCACAGGTAACGCTGCAGTGGCTATGATTATTCATACCTAATTTTCTGGGAGGAAGACCCTCTTCTGCCCTATGGGCCTTCTAGCTGGACTTAGAATCAAACTGATATGAGACATATTAGCAGGAGAAAATCAATTTTAATAGGCATCGCTGAGAGGAATCCACACAGACAAGATTGCAAAGACAGTGAGCCAACAGGAAGCTTATAAGAGCTGAGGAGAGGGGAGGGGCCTGAGGACACAAAAGGGAGAAAGACCATTAGCAAGAGGGTGAAAGGAAATGCTTGGAAAAACTAAGTTTGTGCAATTATGCAGATAAGTCCCTTAGGTAAGGGGGAGCCTGTTGATAGCTCTTTTCCTGGCGCAGGCTCTCCTTTCCCATGTAAATTTAGGCAGTTATGGGAGAGGCAGAGAGCTTTTACTGCATCTGCTGGGTTTTGATTCCTTTTAACTGAAAATAATCTTTATGCCAAAGTGGCACATTCTGAGACAATTCATCCTGTACCCCTTCATAATCAACATATGCATGATTATAGAAAAAGAGAAAAACTGAAAGGGTAATGCATTAGAATTTCATACTGACAAATCTTGCTCCATAGATAGTACCAATTTATACTACCACTAGCAATGATTGAGAAGAGAGCCTGCTTCCCTCACTCTCAAGGTCACTAACAAAGTATTTACTAAAGGCTTTTTATCTTGAACATCATTAAATAAAATTCAACCTAGTAAATTTGAAGATGTGACTGGCTTTAAGTGGTTCCAGAATTGGGCAGCATTCCCATCCAGCAAGTAGAGGAGAGCTTTAGGAGTTGTATAATATGCAAGGTTTCTATAAGAAGGAGGGTGAGACCAAATGTTATAGCAAATGAAAAAGGATTGTTTCAGGCAAGGTCACCTTGCCTTAGGGGAAAGGCAGAGGTGTTATTAGGTAGATTACCTCAGCTTCCTTTGAGTGATGGGGAGCTCTTGTGACAGATTACCTCATTGTGCTGGACCACAAAATTGTACTCCCAGAGGGTTTGAAATTGCAATTAGGTCTTGGTTTGCTGTCCTGGGGCCAAGCGACTCCACCTTGGGTTTGTTGCTTTCTTTTTAACAATATGAACAAGAAAGCTCAGTCAGTTAAGTGTCTGCCTTCCACTTAGGTTGTGATCCCAGGGTCCTGGATCGAGCCCCACGTCGGACTCTCTGCTCAGCGGGGAGCCTGCTTCTCATTCTGCCTGTTTGTGTGCTCTCTCTTTCTGTCAAATAAAATAAAATCTTAACCAACATAAACCATATTTTTTGTGTGTATGTGCATATAAGCATATATAAAACACATATATACATGTATTAATATAGTGGTTGATATTTCGAATTTTTGTAGTTATGATGAGGAAACAGAAGGCAAACTGAAGACAGCATAAGCTGACATCCTGCAACGTCCCCCCACTCCTGGGTGCGACTTGTGAGACATTTTTCCCGGAATCTCCCAACGATCTTAATGTTAATGCCTTGCTAGAGGGGAAAACAACCTTAACTCGACAATGGCAAGGCCTCCAGTATCTTGTAGGTCCTTTTCAGCATATGAAAGTTCTTTTGAAACCTTCCTTTTCCTTACCTCCCCCAACCTGATAGTATGTACTCAGCCACCCCTTACAACCCTGCTGCCGCAGCTCTTTCTGTTCCCAGGTCCTGTCCCCATGCTTTAATAAACCACCATTTTGCACCAAAGACGTCTCAAGAATTCTTTCTTGGTCTTTGGCTCCAGACCTCACCCCACCGAACCTCACCTATATTCCAAAACCACATCAGTTATGCTAAAAATATTTGCCTATAGTATTCCTTTCTCATGTTCTCCTATGGCTTTAATATCAGTGCCCTACTAGTTTCATAAAATACTTTTGGTAATCTTCCCTCTCTTTACATTTTTGGAACATATAGATAGATTATAGATAGATAGGGATATCTATCTATCTATCTATCTATGTATAAAGGATTATCTGTTTCTTGAATACATTGGAAGTTGCCTTAAAAATTGTTGTGGCTTGTTTCTTTCATAAGTAAGTCAGGATTCATGAATCTCACCCATGATTTTTATCTAGTTTCTGTTTTGGAATTCTGCCCATGGTTCAAGTTTTAATGATATTGAAAGTAAAAGTTCAGCATTATCAGAGTAGTCCATTTATTTCATTCACAAATGAAAAAAAAAAATGGTGGCCCAAATTAGAGAAAAGACTTGCCCAAGAAGAAGTTACAATTCTCTTAAACCCACAATCCGTGCATTGTGTACACACACACAGTGCCATTAGAGATCTCCTGGTGGCGTAAGTTCGAACCACTAAGCATAGTTTCCTTGGAGTTTCATTTTTTTTCTCCCTTGCTTGTTAATTTATTGGTCTCCGGGAGATAGGTGACACAACTCGGGTAGCCTAGCCCTGTCTGAAATATTTTAACCAAATACCAAAGAACCCAATATGTCACAAGTAAGCATATTCTAACTAACACATTAAGACTAGGTTTATAATCATCCCCAGCTAGCTTTGGTCATTGATCTTTTCCCATTCTACAGGGTCTCAAAATAAGGAACACCCTCAGCCATGGGATGTATTCATCTTCACCCATTTAATTAAGTTTGAGTACAGTTTTGTTTTGTTTTTTAAGACTTTATTTATTTATTTGACAGCAAAAGAGCATAAGCAGGGGGAATGGCAGTGGGAGAGGGAGAAGCATGCTCCCTGCTGAGCAGGGAGTCCAACATGGGGCTTGATCTCAGGACTCTGGGATCATGACCTGAGCTGAAGGCAGACGCTTAACCAACTAAGCCACCCAGGCGCCCCAAGTTTGAGTTCTTGATTGTGTTTCTAAGTGAGGAAATAAAGCCTCTTCCACAGAATGACTAATGTTACCCTTTACATAACATCTCTCTTCCCAAGTTGGCCCTCTCTTCAGTACAGGTTCATTACCATAATAACTTAACCTAACAAAATTGTTACAGAGCCTAAAAAAATTGTATGCAGTTCAAATTAGTTTTCCCAGTCACCAAGTTTCACAAACTGAAACAAAAAGTCGTTCTAATAATAATAATAATAATAATAATAATAATAATAATAATACAGCATTTGCACTCCTCATGTGTTAGAAATAGTATGGTGCCATAAGGATGTAAATTATTTTGCTTTTTTTATGAATAAGGAAGTGAGACTCCTAGGGGTTTACAGAAGTGCCATTTAGTGAAAGACTGCATTTTTTGACCACCTAGCTGGGCATTTTTCTGAGTTCACTGCAGTTGCATTGTTATTGAGCCTTTTCCCATGTGTAAGAAAACAGGGTGCTTGGTTGCATTTATAATCGAACATCAGCTGAGAAAATTCTTCCCCTTTCAGACAGTTCCATCATGAATATTACCTTTACAACAAGTGAGAGGCCAAAAGAATAGTGAGGTTACATCAGATATGATTTAAGTTCTAAATTTGAATACCTTCACGTCTCAAGACTCATTCCAGAGCATAACACTCTATTTGTGGAAAGTTAATAGATACAAATTCATATTTAATGTGACATGTCATAGTTTATTTATTTTTTGATGCTGAAATTATTTTCCCCAGACAGTATGAATTCAGTAAGCTATAAAAAGCAAACATTGTCCATCCTTTGGAATGTCAAAGGACTGTGTGGTTAAACAGTGAGTTAATTATGTAAGGATGCCAGAGGTCATTAATGAATGCATTTCTAGTGGGAGGATTAAAAAACTTTACCATAGTGACAGTGAAATCCACTCAGTTTGATTTTAAGAGCTGAGCTTTAAAAACAACCAAATATTGCCTTTGTGAGGACACGTTTTACCTACAATCATTTTGTGATGCCAAATTTCAAGGGCTGTTTTTAGGCTCCATTTAAGGGACTTAATACCCAAATTAGTTAATTGCATCCGTTAATACTCAGCAAATATAACAAAGCTGAAAATGCGTCCTCCATCACTTTCTCTAGGACCTTTTACACTGGAAATGACATTGTTATTTTAATAAGCGGGAATTAGAATCCTTCTTTCTACCCCATTTCCAGCAGGACACAGTTTTTGTTGTTGTTGTTGTTTTCTCAAAATTCACAACTAAGAGAACCACTTGGCTCCAACTCCAGTACCAAGGGATACCACTTCAACGACTTTTAACAAAGAAGAATTGGCTAGACTAGATGAGTGAAAATATCTTAGGCTGTTCAGACCCAATGAGCCATGAAGCTGATGTGGTACCACTTTGCTATCAGATTACAAAAGGCTTTTTTGTTGTTGTTTCTTTCAAAAGTTGTCCTATTTGATGAATACATGTTTGTAAATTATGTAATAGATCAAATGAGTTAAAGCAAGTATTAAAAGATGATAATTTCTTACCTAATTGAACTATGCATGTATTATAAAATAGTGTAATTTTTTTTAGCTGAAAGGTATTTTTTTATAATTAGCCAGTCTAAATCCCTTGTTTTAGAGAAACAGAAACTGAGGCTTCAAGATAAAAAAGGACTTGCTCAAAGTCAAATAGCGGAAACTTATAATCCTGCTGAGAACTGCTGTCTTGTTCCCTGACTGCACAGGTGTTTTAGTCCCCTCTAAGGCTCTCATACAAGGTTGCATACATCTCTGGCGCTCCCTATCCCTTCCCCCATGGCTTTATAGTATAGAGCATTTCAAATGTCCTTTTAAAGGAAGCTTTATCTTTTAGAGGAAGCCGTTCAAATTCTAGTGAGATATGATCCCTCCTTCTGTGTCCCCATCTCTTTCTTATTTAACTTTTAGGGTCTAAGATCAATTCACTCTTAGTATTATTTGCTTGCCTTCACTTCCATTGCCCCCCCCCCCACATAAGTTATAAGTTTCTTGAGGACAATTATTTATTTTTGATATTCTCTATTCTATCTAATAGAGCATCTGATATTGGAAACAATAAATACATTTTGGAAACTTTTTATTTGCAGCTATATTTTAAATCTGGTTGCTGACTTCTGAATCTGAAAGCAATTTAGCTTTTTTTTCCTACTGTATTGCATCCTCAGAAACACCACCAGACAAGTTATATAGGCAAGACTTTATTCAAGACTTTATTGAATTAGGAGAGATTAAATTCCTCCCTTGAACAAAAGGTAGGATAGTGATTAAACCCAGGAAACAGCTAGTGGAAAACTAGGATATTAGTGAGGATTTGGGTAAAGATGATTAAATCATCTGTATCTGCTAAATAGCTCTTGTCCACCTTTGGTTTCTGCACTCCTACAGAGACTGGGAAATAGGGGTGTTACCTTTTATGATGATTACATTACAAAGGATGGCTGCTAGGTCCTTGAGATAGACATTCCTGGGTTGTAAAACTGGCAAGAGGCTGGGAGAAGATTTATATTGCAAAGGGGCAGAGAAGGAATTTATAATTATAAGTTTTCTAAATTCAATAAAGAAAAGGAAATCTGTGGTCTATAGTGAGGAAAACCTATCTAAAGTTTAGTCAAGCTGGAGAGAACATTAAGGCCATCTTGGTTGCTATCAGTGTATTTCATTTACTCTGACAGTATATAACTTCTGATGTAAGTAATACAAAACTCATGCCAAGATGGCTTAATAAGGATATCTAATATAACCAAAAGTTCAAAGGCAGTGTGGTTCCAGGGTTGGTTAACTGAGCAGCTTAAGAATATCACTAAACACTTTTATTTATTTTTATTTCTAATGTCCTACCCTGCTATGAACCCCATGCCAGCTAAATCCTCCTCATAGTGAAATAGTTAGAACTAAATTTTCAAGCACTCCTTAAAATGAAACTGCACACCAGATACAGTCTCTTAATTAGCTCTTAGGAAAGATTGTCTTCTATCTCATTGACTAGAATCTTATCACATGCTCCTTCCTACTCTGAACCTAGAAGGATGAAACAGAATCTCTTGATTAGCTGAGCATTACCACTGTATTCTAGAGGAAAGAGTGGATTGAAAAAAACAAAAAAAATTCTTTTTTGCATAAAGAATGTAGAAATTAATATTGGGTAAACAATCAGCAATAATGGAAGACAGTACAGAAGCTTTTAAGAGTTGGGACTTACTGGGATATTAGGAGAATAGAATGAGTTCTGCTAAATAATCTTAAAACCTGTGTTCTTCCTAAACTTAACTAATCTTTCCAAATATATGTCCAATCTAATTTCTATATATGGTGACAGACTAGGCAATTAAGGACTAAGTCAGCTACCCTCCCCAGCAGCCACATACCTTTCTGTCCCTTGCCATCTCTTTATAATTTTGCTGTTGACCTGTGCATCTCTATACAATTATTTGTAGGTATCAAGTTTTGTATGAACAGAATATTATATGGCAAGTATTTTTGCAGTCTGTTTTAATTATTTTCTCAGTTTAATCATGATGTTGATACAGTTTATCCATGTAAATGATGTTAATATGTGATGCCTAAAAGGGTAACATTATTTTTACAATATAGGTAAGTGAATTTCTCAAGACCATTTATTGAATGTTTTTATAGACTTACTTATTTTCCAATGATATATATCATCTCTACAATATATAACACCCCCCATATACTATATTTGTATGTATGTGAATATTTTTCTGAATTCCCTGCTGTATTGATATCTCTGTTTCAGAGACAAGTATTCTCAGTTCATATAGCTTTAGAGTAATTACTATTATTATTATTTTTAAAGATTTTATTTATTTATTTGAGAGAGACAGAATGAGAGACAGAGAGCATGAGAGGGAAGAGGGTCAGAGGGAGAAGCAGACTCCCTACCGAGCAGGGAGCCCGATGTGGGACTCGATCCCAGGACTCCAGGATCATGACCTGAGCTGAAGACAGTCGCTTAACCAACTGAGCCACCCAGGCGCCCTAATTATTATTATTTTTTAAAAGATTTTATTTATTTGAGAGAGAGAGCAAAAGCTGAGGGGGAGAGGGAGAAGCAGACTCCCCACTGAGCAGGGACCCCGATGTGGGACTCGATTCCAGGACCCTAGGTTCCTGACCTGAGCTGAAGGCAGACGCTTAACCAACTGAGCCACCCAGGCACCACTTTATATTGATTTTAAATCTAGCAACTTGAAGAATTCATTACTTCTAACAATTTTCTATTTATCTTCCTAATTTTTCTATGTAGGCTATCATCATAAATTCTCCAAATACTGACAGTTAAGCTTTTTTTCTTAAACCTTATATATTTTGTTCTTATATCGCTGCCTTGGTTATGTCTTTGGTTCAATATTGAGTAGGATTGGTGATACTGGGATTTCTCTCTTTGTTCCTAATCTCAAAGTGAAAGTTTTGACTTTGGAGTTTGCAGTTTTTGTTAAATATTTTTAACAAGATAAGATAGTTTTCTTTTTGTCTACTAAGAATATTGTGAAATTGAGTTGATTTAAAATGTATTTCAGGACTTCTTTATTAGATTACAAAATGTGTGTAGGAAAGTGACTACATTCCTGTAATTATTACCTAGATCAAGAAATAGAATATTAATAGCACCCACAAAAAACCCCTTTGTACTCTATGCCGGTCAATTTGTCTTCTCTTTCTCTCCCACCCAAAAATGGTGACAACTATTACTTTGTAAATCATAGATCAGTAGTGACTGACTTTAAAATGTTGTGATGATTTTAAACTTTAAATGAATGGGAACATACCAGGGATACTCTTGCTTTAGGCCTCCTTGCTCAGATTACATTTGTGATATCCGTGTTAGGTGTAGTTGGAGTTCTTTCAATGTCACTGATAGATAGTATTCAAAATGTCAAATACCATTTATGCATTTCTTTGCTGATGGAAATTTGTTTTTCCTGTTTTTGCATATTATAAATCGCATAGCTCTGAATACTTGTGCAACAGTATTGTGGAGAACACATGCATGCACTTCTATTGGATACATACATACCTGCGAGTGGAATTGTTGAAACATAAAACTTGCACATGTTCAGCATTAGTGGATATTGCCAAGTAGTTTCCCAAAGTGGTTGTACCAAATTACACATCCATCAGCTGTATGTTTTCACAAAAGTGAATATCATTTAGTTTAGCCATTCTAATGACCCTGAGTAGTCTTTTTTTTTTTAATTTTTTTAAGGATTTTATTTATTTATTTGAGACACAGAGATAGAGAGAGAAGAGAAAGCATGAGCAGGGAGAGAGGCAGAGGGAGAGGGAGAAGCAGGCTCCTTGCTGAGCCAGGAGCCTGATGTGGGGCTCGATCCCAGGACCCTGGGATGACCTGAGCCAAAGGCAGACGCTTAACCATCTGAGCCACCCAGGCGCCCCTACCCTGAGTAGTCTTGAATTATGGTTTTAATTTGCACTTTTCTGAGATGACTAATGGTTATTGACAAATTTGTCATCTGTAAAGTGTTTTAGAATGTAAATTAATATAACCACTATGGAAAACAGTATGGAGGCTCCTCAAAAAAATTAAAAAAGCACATATAAAATTTTTCCAGTAAGTCCATCTCTAAGTATATACCAAAAATGAAATCTTGAAGAGGAGCTTGAAGAAATACCTGCACTCCTATGTTCATTGCAACATTATTTACACTAGCAAAGACATGGAAGCAGCCTAAATGTCCATCAACAGATGAATGGATAATGTGATATATATATATAATGAAATATTAATCAGCCTTTACAAAGGAGGAAATCTTGCTATTTGCTACAACATGGATGAACTTAGAAGACATTATGCTTAGTGAAATAAGCCAGACACAGAATAAATTCTATAGGATTCTACTTATGTAGGGAGTCTAAAATAGTTGAGTTCATAGAAGCAGAGAGGAGAGCCCCCCAGGGGCTTGGGGAAAAGGAAATCAGGGAAGTTTTGGTCAAAGGGTCCATAGTTTCACTTATGTAATATGAGTAAGTCCTAGAGATCTGCTATACAACATAGTGTATATAATTAATAATAGTGTGCTGTATACTGAAATTTGCTAAAAAGACAGAACTTAAGTTAAATATTCTCATAAAAGGAAAGAAGAAACTTCTGCAGAGGTTAAGTAAGGCATTGCATAGTGACAGTTTCACAGGTGTATACTTGAAATTTATCAAAGTGTGTGTATTAAATATGTATAGGTTTTTTATGTCAATCTTACCTCAATAAAAATTAAAAATATTTTAACCATTTTTCTATGGGGTTGTTTGTATCTTTTTAATGTAGAAGATCATTATATATTCTATGTTAAGTCCTTAGACTATATATACCACAAAATATCTTCATTCAATCTATGGTTCACCTTTTATTTTTGATGGCATTTAAAACAATGACCATAATGTTTACATACTCCTATTTATTATGTTTCTCTATTAATCAGTGCTTTTCTAATTTTAAGAAACTTTTGCCTACATCCAGATTTTGAAGATATTCTATTTTGTATTCTAAAAGTTAGTTGTTTTGTTTCATTTTTTCCTATGCTCTACCTTTGACATTTAGGTTTAGATTTACAATTCCTCTACTATTGATTTTTGTTTGTGGCTTTGTATTAGTTTTCTGTGACTCATGTAACAGATGGCCACAAATTTAGTGACTAAGTTATCAAATTTATTATCTTACAGTTCTGTAGGTCAGAAGTCAGGCTCCTGTCTCCCTAGACTATAAACAAGGTGCCATTGGGGCTGCCTGCCTTTCTGGAGGCTGCAGGGGAGAATGTTTCCCTTTTTTTTCCCATGCTTCTAAAGTCTGTCTTCACTTATTGGCTCATGACCCCCTTCCATCTTCAAAGCTAACAAAGGCATCTTGAGTGTTCCTCATATCATATCACTCTGACTTCTCTCTCTCCTTCCACTTTAAAAAACTTTGTGATTACATAAATTCACTCAGATTCCACAGGGTAATTTATCTATTTTAAGGTTAGCTAATTAGCAACCTTAATTTCATCCACAACTTTAATTCCCCTTTACCAGGTGATATACTCAGTTTCCAGGGTGTAGGACATGAGCTTCAGTGGGGGGGGGAGGGGGAGGTACGGGGGGGGGCATTTTCTACTTCTCATAGGTATGAAGTAGAGTTTCTTTCATGTTGTTTTTTTTCCTATGTTGGTATTGAATTAGCCCGCTATTAGTTCTTAAAGATACACTGCACAGCAGTATCAAAAGTCAGGTGTTGGTTCTTTTTCTGAACCTTTTCTGTTCCATTTGTCTATTCTTGTGTTGATACCATGTTGTCTTAATTCCTTCTTTTTTTTTTCTTTTTAAGATTTTGTTTTAAGTAATCTCTATACCCAGTGTGGGACTCAAACTCACAACCCCGAGATCAAGAGTTGCATGCTCTACCATCTGAACCAGCCAGGCACCCCAATTCCTTCTCTTTTTAATAGCTATTGGTATCTGGTGTTTCTGCATCTTATTTTACTTCAAGATTGCTTTGGCTTATCTTGGCCTTTTTTGAATGATTAGAACTATTTTATTTTTTAATTATTTTTAAAAAAATATTTTATTTGTTTGTTAACAAGAGACAGAGAGAGAGAGAGAGAAGCAGAGGGAGAAGCAGGCTCCCTGATGTGGGACTCGATCCCAAGACCCTGGGATCATGACCTGAGCCAAAGGCAGATGCTTAACCATCTGAGCCACCCAGGTGCCTATGATTAGAACTATTTTAGAATGAGATTATCAGTTTCCAAAAATTTCTAGGATTTTCATTTGGGTTGCACTAAATTTGGAAAACTGACATATTTGTAATACTTGATATATTTAGATCTTATATACATTTCTTCAATAAAATTTTATATTCAGTATAGTCTTATTTTTATAAATTTATTCAGTTATTTGGTGCTTTAGGATGCTATTTTAAATCATATCTTTGTTTTTCAAAATTTTCTATTTGTTGATACAATAAATGCAATAGACTGCTGTTTTTACCTTTATTCAGTGACCTTGTTATAATCACTTATCACTTTGGATAACTTCTCTGTGGACAGCCAAAACACTGCTCTGGTTTTAAGAAGTATCTAGGGGTGTCTGGGTGGCTCAGTCTGTTGAGCATCCAACTCTTGATTTCGGCTCAGGTCGTGATCTCAGGGTCCTGGGATGGAGCCCAGCATGGACCCCAGCTTAGAGCCCCATGTTGGACTTCCTGCTCATCCAGAAGTCGGCTTGTCTCCCTCTCCCTCTGCCCCTCCCTCTGCTCACACCAGCACATTCTCACACACTCTCTTTCTCCCCCTCAAATAAATAAATAAATCTTTTTAAAAAGTTTCTAGCTTTTTACTTCGGTAATCATGAGAATTAAGCAAATGTCATAACTGGGTATATGAGAAGACAATCAATTCTCTGATATTTTCACCAAAAACTCTATTGAATAGTCTTTCACCAGCTTACTTTTTGCCCAGGTAAAGCCTGGATTCTTAGCCTCCTGTCCCCAGGCAAGAATCATCAGCACATACCCAGAAGGGAAAGTCATCCTCAGGAGACCAGCTGACCTCTATTTCCCTCTCTGGAAACTTAGCTCTTAGTATTTCAACTTAGTATTTTAGCAGCTCTCTGATGCTCTTCAACAGAAGAGTTGTATTTTATGACCTGTCTATAGTTGTTTCTGGGCTGATCACCAGCCTACTTAGAGTGGATATTGTATATTGGATTTTATTTAAATATTTATGTAACTATATTGAAAACAATGATTTTTCTTAGAGTTTCTAATGTTAAAAATATATTACCTTCATAAAACCATTTTGATTAGTAATTTTTATTAAAATTTATCTATTTGATTTCTTCTACATTATTGGTTTATTCTTTTACTTATTTAACTTAAAAGTTCAGTTTGTCAATATTTAGTCTTTTTTTCAAATATAAATATTCACATGTATAAATTTAACTATGATCACCATTTTTGACACACTCAAAAGTATTTAAGTATTTTAATAGTATTTAGTGTTAAACATTTTAATGTGAATTCTTTTTTTGACTTATGATATATTTAGAAGGGTGTTCATAATCTCAAAAAAAAATATTTTAGGTATGACCTTAATATTGAATTCTAAAATAATTAAATCATGGTCAAAAAACATGACCTAAAGAGTACAAACTCTAAAGTCTGCTGAAATCTCCTTTTGATCTATTAATTTATACATTGTTAAAATTTTTCTTGGCATAGTTAAGAATAAATACTCTAAATTTGGGATATATATATATATATATATGTATACATATACACACACACACAGATCAACTTGATAAAAAATTGTTTAAATTTTCTGTATCCTGTTGTTTGTTACTCCTTATGTTGATTGGTTTTTCGACCTCAGATATTTTCTTTTTAAAATTTGGTTTGTGAGTTTATGTTCCTCATGACTTTAACTGTGGGTATTTTGTAAATGTAAAGTCTGTCCTAAACATTTGTCTTTCCACACAGGCTTTGGACTGGCTTCTGCCAGAACCCAAAGGTATACTATCAACCTAGCCTCAGGTTTTCAGTTAAATTCTTCATGAGACTGCATTTTCTTTTTCTCGGTGCCAAATTAACTTCGATCTTAGAGGCTTAAAATGATAAATATTTATTGTAACATTCTGAGATGCCTGTTGTGGGTCAGGATTTCAGGAGGGGTTTAGCCAGGTGATTCTGATTCAGGATCTCTCATGAAGTTACAGTCAAAATATTGGTCAAAATTCAGTCATCTGAAGACATGAGTAAGGCTACAGGATCCCCTTTCAAGGTGGTTCACTCATAGGCTGTTGGCAGAAGGCCTCCAATTCTTGCTATTGGCACGTTGTTTCTCTTTGTTTTCATAGGAACCTCCTCATAAGACAGTTTGTGTCTATACAACATGGGAGATTCCCCCACAGTGAATGACTCAAAAGAGAACAAGGAGAAGGCTGCAGTGCATTTCATGGTGTATTCTCAGAAGCCACACATTGCCCTTTTGCCATATTCTGTTTGTTATGAGTGAGTCATTAAGTCCAGCCCATGTGCAAGGGAAGGGGATTAACTCCACCCCTGAAGGAACAAGTACCCAATAATTTGTGTACACATTTAAAACCACCATAGCAATTTTTATAGAATTTGCAGGGAATGTAAATTCAACACTGGTGACTAATTAGAGAAAATATTTAATTTTTTTTAGGGGAAACATTTTTTTCTACTTGTTTTTAAGGCTCAGTTGTTTTTTTCTCTTAGTAGAATTGTTTTGTTTAACCTTGTCCTTGAGACCTTCAAGGATGAGGCTATATGAAGGGTATCATTTCCAAATCTGCTTTACAGAAGTCTAAGTCCCTGACTCATTATCTCTACAGAGCCAGTAGACCTGGAGCTATTTGGTCACTAAGATTGCCACACAGATTTAGGCTACTTAAGGTACTCTTGCTCTGTGCTATAGCCTCTTCTTTGGTTTTAGGTCCTGAAGATTTCCTTTACTTTCTTTTTTTTTTTTTTTAAAGATTTTATTTATTTATTTGAGAGAGAGAGAATGAGAGATAGCACGAGAGGGAAGAGGGTCAGAGGGAGAAGCAGACTCCCTGCCGAGCAGGGAGCCCGATGCGGGACTCGATCCCGGGACTCCAGGATCATGACCTGAGCCGAAGGCAGTCGCTTAACCGACTGAGCCACCCAGGCGCCCCTTTACTTTCTTGAAAATACAACTACAAACTTAGAAATATATTTACTATATTTTATCCTGAATTTTCATGATTTTTCTAGTAAGAGTTGTTATAGGATAACCACTCTACTTCAGTCCCAGAAATGAAAATCTCTGAAGAGAGAATTATAGTACAGACATGCACGAAACCTTAATTTGGAATACTAGGTACTACCAGTCCATAATAAGCTTTTGGAAACCCCTCTGGCAATAGTTTTCACTGACCAGTTCCATCCGTCCATCTTTCCAAGATTATCTTTCTCTTCTCTCTTCTAATTCTGCATTTGATGATGCATCTCTCTTGCTGGTTCCACACTTTCAGAAGGTGGCTGATAACCAAGTCCTTTTTATACCACCTTGTATTCACAAAACATTTCAAGTTCCTTTTTTTACCAAACTTCATCTCTTTGGCATCTGCATTTGGCTCAGGTCCTGATCCCAGCATCCTGGGATCCAGCCCCTCCTTGGGCTCCCTGCTCAGTGGGAAGTCGGCTTCTCCCTCCCCTTGCTCTGAGCTTTCTTTCTCTCTTTCTCTCTCCCTCTCCCTCTCAAATAAATCATTAAAATCTTTTTTTTTAAGATTTTATTTATTTATTTGACAGAGAGAGACAGAGTGAGAGAGGGAACACAAGCAGGGGGAGTGGGAGAGGGAGAAGCAGGCTTCCCGCTGAGCAGGGAGCCCAATGTGGGGCTCGATCCCAGGACTCTGGGATCATCACCTGAGCCGAAGGCAGATGCTTAACGACTGAGCCACCCAGGGGCCCCTCATTAAAATCTTTTAAAAATTGTTTTAAAAATAATGAGAAGTCTGGAAGTTTGGCTGCCAAACGAAATACACCGAGATATCTCTCAGCAAGGCTAGTTTTCTAAACTTGAGAGAAGGATCTGAAATATATGTTAGATATATATCAACCTGAGATAATATAGTCCTATAAGATACAAACTTTAATATGGATAATGTCCTCAGAGTGACTTCCCTGAGGATCAATTTTTCTCTTAACTCCATCTATCTTAGCCTTAGCAAAGAAGAAAGCATTCAGTTGATAAGTTTTAGGACTAGATACTTTTCCCAACCCACATAATATTCCTCTTCTAGTAGCCATGAATAAAATTTAATGAAGATTTAGGTTCAAATGGAGATCAAATGGAAGGGAGAAACTGGTCTCACTATGATTCTCAAACAATGAGAACATGAACTCTGCACCTCAGACAAACCTGGTTTCTGCTTCTTGTTTTGCCATTAACTAAAGCCAAACCTTTGGGTAAGACACTTAAATTCTCTGTGCCTTAATTTCTTCACCTTATAATGAGAGCAAGGGTAAGGCACTTGGCCTGATGTGTTTCACTGTTCTCTCAGCACCTAGAGCAGTATCTGGTGTGTAAGACTTCCATAATAATGAATGAATGAATGAATGATCTTATGTTTGGCTTTAGGCTTGAATGAAACAATGTGTTTATTATATCTTTATTGGTAAAGTTATCTTCAAGTGAAAGAAAAACTTACAAATTGCTAAAACAAAACAAAACCAAAAAAGAAGCATTCTAAGTGGTTAACCTATCAAAACTGTAGCCTAGATGGTCTATCTGGCTACAGAGCTTTAGGGATCTTTGGGAACAGGGTTTTTTAAAGAAAAATGTTTCGTCTAAATCTGTTTTCTCTCAAGTTTATCTTTGTTGTATAAGACAGAATTCTCCATGATATAGGAAAGCTGGCTGCCTAATCCCATGCTCATATCCTTATAGTTTCATGATTGATAAGAAGAGGCTTTTCTCTCCCAGCCCCAGTTAAAAAGAAGAAATGTTGGGGGAGTCTTCTGATTGAAATGGGGAGGTGCATTCATTCCTATTACCGAAGGACAAAGACTCTTTGCAGGTAACAAAACAATAGTCATTAAAAATCACTTAAAACAGTATGGTACTAGCATGAAAACAGACCTATAAATCAAGGAAACAGGATGGAGAGCCCAGAAATAATCCCATACATATATGGTCAGTTAATCTATGACAAAGGAGGCAAGAATATACAATGGGAAAAGGATGGTTTTTCAATAAATGGTGTTGGGAAAACTGGATAGCTAAATGCAAAAGAATGAAACTGGACCACTATCTTATACCATATACAAAATAAATTAAAAAATAGATTAAAGACTTGAATGTAAGACCTGAAACCATAAAACTTCTGGAAAAAAACATAGGTGGTAAGCTCTTTGACACTGGTCTTAGCAATATTTCTTTGGATCAGTTTTCTTAGGTAAGGGCAACAAAAGCTAAGAGAGACGAATAAGATTACATCAAACTAAAAAAGCTTTTGCACAGCATAGGGAAATCAACACAGAAAGTCAACCTACTGAATGGGAGAAGATACTTGCAAATCGTATGTCTGATAAGGGGTTAATAACCAAAGTATTTAAAGAACATATACAACTTAATAGCAAAAACAAACAAAATGGACAAAGGTGGCGGGGGAGGGGGTGGTGCCTGGGTGGCTCAGTTGGTTAAGTATCTGCCTTGCATCATAGGGTAATGATCCCAGGGTCCTGGGATCGAGCTCTGAGCCAGGCTCTCTGCTCAGCAGGGAATCTGCTTCTCCCTTTCCTTCTCCCTTTGTGTGCATTCTCTCTCTCTCAAATAAAAAAAAAAAAAGAAACGGACAAAGGGCTTGAACATTTTCCCAAAGAAGACCTACAGATAGATACATGAATTGGACTAAAACTGCCACATGACCCAAGAATTTCACTTCTGGGTATATACCTGAAGAAAACAAAAACACCGATTTGAGGAAACATATGCACCCCTTTGTTCGTTGCAGCATTATTTACAATAGCCAAGATATGGAAGTAATTTAAGTGTCCACTAATAGATGAATGGATAAAGATGTGGTATTTGTCTACAATGGAATATTAACCATAAAAAATGAAATCTTGCCATTTGTGACAACATGGTTGGAGCTGAAGGATATTATGCTAAGTAAAATAAGTCAGAGAAAGATCTACCATATGATTTCACTTATGTGGAATCTAAACAAAAGAACAGACAAAACAGACCAATGAAAGAAATGGTTAACAGAGGGGACGGGTTGGGTGTGAGCAACCTAGGTGAAGAGAATTAAAAGGTACAAACTTTCAGTTATAACATAAGTCATAGGAATGTAATGTACAGCATAGGGAATAGTCAATACTATTTTAATAACTTGGCATAGTGACAGATGGTAACTAGACTTATTGCAAGGATCATTTCATAATGTATAAAAATATTGAATCACTAGGATGTACACCTGAAACTAATCAGATATTTTATGTTAATTATACTTCAATTAAAAAAAATACCTAGACCAATTCCTTCCACATATCATATGTTTAATACATGTAAAATAATGGTACTATTTACAGTTAGAGATGGGAACGATGTGTGTGGAACTGGTAGTCAGAAAATGTAAATTCCAATCGCAGCTCTCATGTTAGAAGGGTTACTTTTGGTAAATTGATTTGTCCCCCTGATCCTCAAATTCTGTATGTATGAGTAGATGAGAACACAAGCTCATTGGGCTTTTTCCTTGATAAAATGAGACAAAATTGGGTTCTAGTGGCTGGTCCATGGTAGATAGTCAATAAATGCCAGTTCACTCCTCTGTCTGTTTTTTTTTTTTTAAGATTTCATTTACTGATTTGTCAGAGAGAGAAAAAGAGAGAGAGCACACACACAAGCTGGGGGAACGGCAGAGGGAGAGGAAGAAACAGGCTCCCTGGGCTCGATCCCAGGATCCTGGAGTCATGACCTGAGCCAAAGGCAGTAACTGACTGGGCCACCCAGGTGTCCCTCCTCTGTCTTCTTTATAAGATTATGGTTTTCATCCCAAGTCTGACATTAGCTGTGAGACCTCAGAAACTCACTAAACCTCTTTGAGTGTCCTTATCTATTACTCACCTGTAAAACTTGATGACGAATTCTTTTCTGATAAAACTGTTGTTTGGAGGTGAAATAAAATAGTATCAATGATAAGACTTTGAGAAGTTACATTTAATATTTAGACATAAAGGATAATTATAATAGTTGAAAAGGTTTTTTTTTCACTATTTCATGTTTAAAAAGCTAACAACTCAGCCAGTGACTGGAAACAATAAACTAAAGAACTATTGTAATGTCATATAACTTGATTCTATCTGGTTATGAGATTCATGACATATTCCAATAATGAGCTGTTGAAGGACTCATTTGATAAGTGATTAATTAGACCTTGAAAGGGAAGTGATATGTAGTACTGGAATGCCATCACCT